>NC_042629.1:41452118-41752563 GCF_901001135.1 Rhinatrema bivittatum
ACTCAGCGCACAATTACACTCTGGAATTTGTTGCCAGAGGATGTGGTTAGTGCAGTTAATATAGCTGTGTTTAAAAAAGGATTGGATAAGTTCTTGGAGGAGAAGTCCATTACCTGCTACTAGGTTCACTTAGAGAATAGCCACTGCCATTAGCAATGGTAACATGGAATGGACTTAGCTTTTGGGTACTTGCCAGGTTCTTACAGCCTGGATTGGCCACTGTTGGAAACAGGATGCTGGGCTTGATGGACCCTTGGTCTGACCCAGTATGGCATTTTCTTATGTTCTTATGTTCTTAGTGTGGTCTCAATGGTGATGATCAGGCATGGTTAGAGAAGTTATTGAGAACAGGCCCTACCCTCAATAAAGATATCAGTTGCAGTGGTGGTCTTTCTTGATCTTTCTTTCTCTTTGTTGTGCGCTGTTCCAGTGCTGGGTCCAGAGTCGGTGGATGTTTTTGGCCTGTTGACGAAGTGAGCCCTTTGACCCCTGTGCTGAGTGGTGCCGAATGCTTGTGAGGCATCAGTACCTGCATCGTGATTTTCCTTTTGGGTTCCTGCACCATATGTTTTGGCTTCGGCGCATCATGCTTATGTGTGCCATCTAGCGCATGCTTCGGTGGGTCAGGTGCTTCGAGAGGGGCATCGGACAGTTATGCCCCTTCACCATGGTGATCAAAGTGCTGCATCCATTGGGCTGTCAGAAAGGCCTACTGGGGCTTCAAAGCAAGAAGCAACCACTCTAATAGATTTTCAGGACTGAAAAACCTGCCGCATACAAAGAATCCAAGTTGTCAGCGCTGCCTTCTACCTCAAAGAGTGGTAGTCCAAAACGTACCCACACATGCATCATCAGAAGGCGCGTCGCCTAGCCCAGCACACGATGCACCTCAAAGCAACACATCCTAACAAGCATCGCATGGTGTGCTGGGCTAGGCGACGCACCTTCTGATGACGCATGCATGGCTACATTTTGGACCACCACTCTGAGGTAGAAGGCAGCGCTGACAACTTGGATTCTCTGTATGCAGCAGGTTTTCCAGTCCTGAAAACCTTGCTCTTTAATAGTGGAGTGGTGGCTTCTTGCTTCGAAGCCCCAGTAGGCCTTTCTGACTGCCCAATGGATACAGCACATTGATCACCATCGTGAAGGGGCATAACTGTCCGATGCCAATGAGCTTCCTTCATTCTCTCTGAGTCAGACAATTTTCTGGGCCCTCTGATACTCTGCCCATGATGACATCTGACCACAATCAGGGCATGCGGTCTAATCATGGTCTGGCCCAAGGTGTATATACTGCAATAATTATGCCCATCTGTGAAGGAGGTAAAATGCCCACATTGGCAGGATTCGAAGCCTAGGGCCTTTTTGGACATCTTTAGCACTGAAAAGTTTTGCTGGGGATTAAAGTAAAGCGAGGCAAAAAAAATTCCTGAGGAGAAAAAATATACGGAGAAGGTCCTCCACACATCTGTGCATAGGTGCAGAAAAAAAAAACGAAACTGAGGAGACCTTGCCACACACACAATCGCAGGAGAACTGCCGTGCATGTGTAAAGCAGCGAAAGCTCTGTGAAAGCTCTGCGAGACTGGACAGAAGGGTCCACCTGGTGTGCCGTCAGATGGCATCACCCAAAAAGCATGACTAAGTCAATCTGCTTATTGACGGAAAAAAGAAAATACATAAAGGATTAACCATAAACAGATATGAATACAGATACATCATCAAATCGATTTCCAGCACTACTCTGCCCTGTGGCAATAAACTATAACGTTAAATCTACTGGTACCATGGCCATGTGCACTTTTACATTATTAATGAGCTCACTATAATCCTTGAGGGGACATATTTATATTAATAACTGGGCCCAGCAATATGCATTCATAAACATCTACAATATCCCCTAGGCCCTCAGACCTAGGGGATATTGTACATGTGCAATATGCTGTAAATACAGCCCCCTTGGGGGTTAGCAGGAAAATGATGTGCCTTTAGCTCCTCTGAAAGCAACAGACAATAATGAAGCACATGATGAGTTCAACTGGGATATGCAATGAGGAACAAACACCCCCCCCCCCTCCCCTCCTCTTCTGCCCTGGGATGAGACTGGGGATTCAAGGATTAAGATTAGAAATAATATAGAATTTGGGTTTAACTGTAATCCATAGGTTTTTTTTAATATAGTGATAGATGTCACTGATTTATTCAAGGGCCAGGTACAGACCTCTTCCCCTGCTGGTTTATGAGAAGAGTTACTCATGCTCCCCAAATGACTCCTCTAAGTGGTGTTCTTGTCCCTGGTCTTTGGGACCTTTATTTACTCTCTGAGCCAACACTGTAGCGAACAGTGCCTCAGTCACCAATCACAGGGGCCTGACAGTGGTTCTCGTCCACAACAGCAGCTTGGGCCCAGCAGAGCATTAACACTAACTCCTGTTGAGCTACAGCTAATCTCTTCCCAAGCCATTCAACTAATCTCCCGCTGCCCAGTCTAACTGGAATACTCATTGTGCAAATCCTTACAGAAGACAGCAGGTCTAAAAAGAGCAGAATCACAAACAGCACTTCTGCTGTCCTTCTTTCTCTCCCTCTCCAACTGCATCCCAAACAGCCATATTTTAAAACTCTGTCCTTTCAGCTTTCTCATTGGTCAAATTCTCCCTTGTGTTCTATTGGCTTTTAAGAGTCATGTGATCAGTGGAATAATGAAGGACCATGAAGAAATGACAGGCTGAGGCAACCATATTGAGAAGGGCTGCAGCTGTCCCATAAGTAGAAAATCAGTAGTGATCCTGCTGCACTTTTGAGACAAGCATGAAGATATAGTGTGACAGCAAGGTAAGAAAGCACTAAACTCTGTTACCAAAGTTCTGTACAAATAAAGGCATGGGCAGATTCATGAGAACACAATTATGCCCTTAATAATGTGGCATTAATAGCATCTGAAAGAGAGATCTTTGAATTATTTTAAGTATTTAAACAGACCTGGGATAAGCTTGGGTACCATGTTCAGTATAGTAATATCCAAGAGATAAGCTTGCTTAGGTTCAAGAAACTGATGGTCTAGTGGCAGCACTGAGAGCACCACACACATCATGCAGTCATGAACAACTCACCTCTAGCTCTTGAAAGAGAGGTTGTGAGTGTGATTAACCCTCAAGCACACATGTCCTGGCATTCCATGTTTTGTTGCTTTATTTTAATTTGCATTTTAGCCTTGAGAAGAATAAATCCAAGATAATAGAAGCAAAACAAAATAAAATATTGCACAGGAATTATTTATATACCTTCCAATGAACAAAGACCCCAAATGTATATACAAATGGGGAACCAATTCACAAACTGGAAAAACTATCAGCTCAAAGACAGAACAGAAAATTTACCAAATAAGATGGGTTTTCAGACAAGCCCAGAGAAAGCACTATTTTCCAGCACCTGAAATTACTAGTGAGAAAGAAGTAAGGAGTTCTCAGTTTTTATTTTTATTTATTTAGATGTTTATATTTTGCTTTTCACACTTTTATAGCACTATGCAACCTATGCAGCACTGTACAAAAATACATGAGGGATAGTGCCTGCTCTGTAGAGCTTACAGTCCAATCAAGTCAAGAAACTTTGGGAATTTCATTTATTGGTTAAAATGAATAAGGTTGTAAGCAGGATAATCAGGGGTTAAGATTTAAAAGGAGCTTCAAAAAAAGGTGAGTTTTTACACCAAAATTAGAAAACAAGGCAAAAGAGAAAGCAAAAACCTTACCAATGTTTTTGTCGTTTTGAAAATTTAGCATTTGTTTTGGGTCAAAAAATATGTAATTGCTCTCCTCAAAACTCACACAACATTGGCTCAGCTATTTTCATACAAATTGGGCAGCGATAGCCAAAACATCTTGATGTGAAGAAATTCCTCTGGGATAGTGCTTTTCAAGGAGTGGAAGAGGTCGATTTCACAGCAATTAGACCTCAGTCACGGAGAGGATGCAGCAGAAAATGAAAATCGGATACACTTCAACACAACCCCTATGCTTCCACCTTCCGCAGCAAGCTGTCAAGATTAAGGCAAAATAAAGCCTTTTGCAGTCAAGCGAGGTCCCATCATCCAAATGTCCATGTTTTAATGGGCCCAGCAGAGCAGAATCATCAAGATTCATGGTGCCCTCCGTTAGAAAACTGGCATACAATGCAATGCGTTGGCAAAGCTGGAAGAGACAAGCCACTGGCACAGCAGGAGATACTGGACATCAGGACTGTAATGCAGCGGATAATCGGCACTGGAAGATCAAAGGATGCCACAGGTGGACACTATTCGGAATTACATTAGCAGAGTTGTAGTGGGTATCACTCTTCAGTTCAGAGGTGTATTGAGTAAAGGGACAGCAATAGAAATCGACACTGCCTGCCGAAATGGAGGTGAAGGCTATCCATTCAGCCTGACAAGTCAAATTACTCATTCATTCTATCTTGTTACTGTTTGCCACTTTTTAGTCTATACTTTTAAAGAACAATCCCATTGCTTAGAAAGGGATTTGATTAATGTAATTTCATTTAAGAAACAGATTACTATATAGGAGTACTATCAGTCTTCTCTTCCCCAGTCATATAGCTTTAAAATCATTGTTTTGATTTTTGAAAATAAATGTGGAAATAAAGATCAATAAATATTAAATCTATACCCATATATAAAAGGTTAACTGGGATCCTGGCTTTGGTGTTTGCATATTCCACCAAAGCCAAGCTGTGGATGTGCAGGTCCGCTAGGGCACGGTGTGGTATGGCGGTGTTGCCTGGGGCTGGTGGGAGGTTATTATGGAAACCTATTCTGGGGAAGGCGAGGGGGTGAAATTATCTCCAGTCATTTTTGACAAGCTCTTCTACTAGCAAATATTAAACCTTTGTCATGAATCCCAAGGCAATAGAAATAGTAACAAACTTTCTCCTGCTAATTGAAACTTTGTTTGGATGTATGAAAACCCAATGCAGGAAATTAAATAAAAATTTATTTCATCATGACAGCAATACAGGCCCAATATAAACCATGCCTACCAGCGGTGGATAAGAAGTGGTCTTAACACATTCATATGGTTCCTTTTATGACTGCCACAAGTTTTAAAACCACGATAATCTTTGGCAAATATCAGCTTGTTGAAACAACACATACCTGGCTCAGTTCAATCTTTTTTTTTTTTTCACCTTGTTTTGACCTTTACAGTGAAACTTGCAAACCTTGATGATACTGACCTATCCATAGAGTGCTGGCTTAGCCTTCCAAAACAGCCCTGGCTTCACAGACGTCAGTCACGTCCTTTGGAGTAGAAGCTGGAAGGGTCCCAGCAAACACCCAATGTGGCTCAGAGTTGGGAGCCAGTCCCTGAGGAATCATAGCTGCTAGTATAGAATCATAGCTTTTTTCTGGAGCCCCAGGAATTAAAACTCTCAGCAAACAGACCAGGATCTGTATTTTTTTTCTATTCATAAACTTTGCAGAATGGCTCAACTGATGACGCATGGGCTCCCTCTCCTGGACAGAAGCCCTAATGCAGTCAGGAATGCTTCCAATAAAGGCAGAAGCTCTCTTGGTTTCATATTCTAAAAAGTTTTTTTTCTCTCAAAGAATAATTTTTCTCTAAATTATTTATAAGTGGCTACTTTCTACCTTGAAAAGCTTAGAATTGGACTGAAAGTATTAAAAAATGTTTTTGTGAATATGTTTAGCTATAAAAATTAAACAAACTAATATCCTGCCTTTATAGGCTTGTACAATATAAATTTGACTTGCCTGTTGGTTTCGTTATACAATCTAAAGGTTATTTAATGTCCTGGCTTTTTAACCAAGCTTCTGGTAACTGAGGAAAAGGAATGAAGTCAGTTCTAGCTCATTCTGAGATATGTTTTTGTCTTTTATCTATTTGAGTTGGTTTGGGGCTGATATGTTTTGCTTAATTAATGGCTCATAGTGCTGTCTTTATATATTTTTTGTTTTGCTTCTGTTTACTACAAATTTTTATTTTGATCTATTAACTGTTTTTATTGCTAGTTTTTAATTGTTTATATTTTTGCATAGATGTTGCTTTCATATTTTGTACTTTTATTCCAGTTTGTTATAATTTTCTTAGCTGTGCGTTGTATTTACTGATTTTTTGTTTAATGTTAATTTGTATCTCATCTCAGGCACTAATGTGAAGAAGCAAGTAATTAAGCATTTTAAATGAACAGCACCTAGAACTAAGAAGCTAATACAGCACTGCCTAGTGGCAGCAAGATGCAAGACAGCAGCAGCAGATTAACGGAAAAGATGCAATGCACCAGGGAAAGAGGGGTGGGATGCAGAGGATCTCGAATGCATTCATAATGGAAACAAAAGCAGCCAGAAATAAGAACAAAACTCAGTTTGAGAGAGTTTGGCAACCCATTTGTAAACTGACATCAAATGAAGTTGCCTTTGTTTAAAGTTGAAGTAAGGTCATCTGGTGAGACTGTGACAGATGACTGAAAGAATTGTTTACCACAATCAAGTTGTTGGACTTCTTGGGTTGTCTATTTTATAAACAGTCATGATTAGAACAGGAATGGGGGTAGAGATTATTTTATAAATTAAAAAAATGGGCAACTACATATAAGACACAGGGGCGGTTCTACAATGAGGCAGGGTGAGGCAGCCGCTTCAGGCAGCAAACTTTGGAAGCAGCAAAAACTGCTCCCCCGAAATCCTCTAGCAACCGCCTCACCCTGCCGGGAAAACCTCAAAGGACCCACAGGCCTCCAGAGGATAGTCCTGGGGGAATTCTGCTCTACTGAAAAGTGCAAAATGTGTGCAGAATTCTCCCGCCTGCGCAGCTGGGGGGGGGGGGGGGGTGTCTTCTCCATTTTTGCCATTTTCAGCTCACGGCTAAGATGAAGGCCCCGGTGTGCCACGAGTGGAGCTCATCCCGCACGTGGCGAAGATGCAGGTCCCGGTGAGAGTGTGTGTAGAGGGATGTGTGATGGAAAAAGTATGCACTGAACATTGGTTCTGGTGATTGCCACAGCAGTAGTGAAGTTCCGGTAGCCAAGGCCACTATCTGAGCCAGCTGCCTAAGCTGCATGGCACATATTTCTTTTTTTTTTTTTTTTTGTTTAAACAAATAAAAAGAGCTGGTTCCAGGAGTTGGGAGGTCTCTTCATGGTGAGGAATCAAAGGGATGGGATAAAGAGTGGAGTCCATTCGTGGTTAGAGCTGAGGACAGGAAAGGAGCAGAGGTCCATAGGCAGTGAGGAACAAAGGGGGCAGGAGCATCTATAGGGTGAGGAGCTGGAGCAGGAGGGCAATGTGCCATCATAAAAGACAACAGAGTAGAGAAAGTGACAGACAGCAAATGAAAGAGAGAGGAAGGGGCCCCAAGGCGAGAATTCTCTTTACTTAGCAACAGGGCCAAATTATGGCTGAGGTCCAAGGATGTGTTACTTAAAAATGTGTTGAAACTCTCCATGTCCACACTTCCTGCTGCTCAAAAGCTGGTGTTCTAGACAACATTTTTGTTATGCAGATGTGCTTTGGAGTTGAAAAGAACATAGGAAATTGCCATACTGAGTCAGACCAGCATCCTGTTTCCAATAGTGGCCAATCCAGGCTACAAGTACCTGGCAAGTACCCAAACACTAAGCAGATCTCATGCTACCACAGCCAGCAATAGCAGTGGCTATTCCTCAAGTCAACCCGGTCAATAGCAGTCAATGGATCTCTCCTCCAAGAACCTATCCAAACTTTTTTTAAACCCAGCTACACTAACTGCACTAACTACATCCTCTGGCAACAAATTCCAGTACTTAATTGTGCGTTGAGTGAAAAAGAATTTTCTCCAATTAGTTTTAAATGTGCTACTTGCTAACTTTATGGAGTGCCCCTAGTCTTATTATCCAAAAGAGTAAATAATCGATTCACATCTACCAATTCTAGACCTCTATCATATCCCCCCTCAGCTGTCTTTTCTCCAAGCTGAACGGCCCTAACATCTTTAGCCTTTCCTCATAGGGGAGCTGTTCCATCCCCTTTATCATTTTGGTTGCCCTTCTCTGTTCCTTCTCCAGTGCAACTATATCTTTTTTGAGATGCGGTGAACAGAATTGTACATAGTACTCAAGGTGCAGACTCACCATGGAGCGATACAAAGGCATTATGACATTTTCCATTTTATTCACCATTCCCTTCTTAATAATTCCTAACATTCTGTTTTCTTTTTTGAATGCCGTAGCACACTGAGTTGACAATTTCAATGTATTATCCGCTATGACACCTAGATCTTTTTCCTGAGTAGTAACTCCTAACATGGAACCTAACATCATGTAACTACAGCATGGGTTATTTTTCCCTATATGCAACACCTTGCACTGGTCCACATTAAATTTCATCTGCAGTTTGGATGCCCAATCTTCCAGTCTTGCAACGTCCTCCTGCAATTTATCACAATCCGCTTGTGATTTAACTATTCTGAATAATTATGTATCATCTGCAAATCTGATAACCTCACTCATTGTATTCTTTTCCAGATCATTTATAAATATAGGGGTAGATTTTTAAAAACAGCGCGATCGCGTACTTTTGTTTGCGCAGCAGGCGCAAACAAAAGTACGCTGGATTTTATAAGATACGCGCATAGCCGCGCGTATCCTCTAAAATCCTGGATCGGCGCGCGCAAGGCTGCCGATTTTGGCCAGCCGGCGCGCGCCAAGCCGCGCAGCCTGCCTCCGTTCCCTCCGAGGCCGCTCCGAAATCGGAGCAGCCTCGGAGGGAACTTCCTTTCGCCCTCCCCTCACCTTCCTCTCCCTTCCCCTACCTAACCCACCCCCCCCTGCCCTATCTAAACCCCCCCCCTTACCTTTGTCCCTAGATTTACACCTGCGAGAAGCAGACGTAAATCTACGCACGCCAGCAGACTGCTGGCGCGCCGTCTTCCGACCCGGGGGCTGGTCCGGAGGCCTGGACCACGCCCCCGGGCTGGCACCACGCCCCCGGTCCCGCCCCTGAAACGCCGCATCATCCAGTCCCGCCCCCGACACGCCCCCTTCAAAAAACCCTGGGACCTACGTGCGTCCCGGGGCTCTGCGCACGCCGGCGGTCTATGGAAAATAGGCGCGCCGGCGCGAAAGGCCCTTCTCGCGTAAATCCGGGTGGATTTACGCGAGCAGGGCTTTTAAAATCCGCCCGATATTGAATAGCACCAGTCCAAATACAGATCCCTGAGGTACTCCACTGTTTACTGTTTTCCACTGAGAAAATTGGCCATTTAATCCTACTCTCTGTTTCCTGTCTTTTAATCAGTTTGCAATCCACAAAAGGACATTGCCTCCAATCCCATGACTTTTTAGTTTTCTTAGAAGCCTCTCATGAGGGACTTTGTCAAACACCTTCTGAAATTCGAAATACACTACATCTACCAGTTCACCTTTATCCACATGTTTATTAGCCCCTTCAAAAAAATGAAGCAAATTTGTGAGGCAAGACTTCCCTTGGGTAAATCCATGCTGACTGTGTTCCATTAAAACATGTCTTTCTATATGCTCTGTGATTTTGTTCTTTAGAATAGTTTCCACTATTTTTCCCAGCACTGAAGTCAGGCTTACTTGTCTACAGTTTCCCAGATTGCCTTTGGAGCCCTTTTTATATGTTGGAATTACATTGGCCACCCTCCAGTCTTCAAGTACAATGGATTATTTTAATAATAAGTAACACATTTTAACTAATAGGTCTGAAATTTCATTTTTTCTTTTCCTAAGAACCCTGGGATGCATACCATCTGGTCCTGGTGATTTGCAACTCTTTAGTTTTTCAATCTGACCTACTACATCTTCCAGATTCACAGAGATTTGGTATAGTTCATCTGACTCATCACCCTTGAAAAACATTTTCGGAACCAGTATCTCCAACATCCTCATTAGTAAACACAGAAGCAAAGAATTCATTTAGCCTTTCTGCAATTGCCTTATCTTCCTTAAGAGTCCCTTTAACCCCTTGGTCATTTAATGGTCCAACCAAATCCCTCACAAGTTTCTTGCTTTGGATATATTTTAAAAGGTTTTTATTATGCCTCTATGGCCAACTTCATTTCAAATTTTCTCTTAGCCTGCCTTTTCAATGTTTTACACTTAACTTGACAATGCTTATGCTTTTTCCTATTTTCTTCAGATGGATCTTTCTTCAAATTTTTGAAGGATGTGTTTTTGGTTAAAACAGCCTCTTTCACCTCACCTTTTAACCATGCCAGTAGTAGCTTTGCCTTCCTTTCAACTTTTTTAATGCATGGAATACATCTGGACTGTGCTTCTAAGATCATATTTTTTATAATGTCCACGCCTGTTGTACACTTTTAGACTTTGCAGCTATACATTTCAGTTTTTTTCTAAATATTTTCCTCATTTTATCAAAGTTTCCCTTTTGAAAATTTAGTGTAAGAGCTGTAGATTTACATATTGTCCCCCTTCCAGTCATTAGTTCAAATTTGATCATGTTATGATCACTATTCCCAAGTGGCCACACCACCTTACCTCTCTCACTAAATCCTGCGCTCCACTAAGAATTAAATCTAAAATAGCTCCCGATCTCATTGGTTCCTGAACCAATTGCTCCATGAAACAGTCGTTTATTCCATCCAGGAATTTTATGTCTCTAGCATGTCCTGATATTACATTTACCCAGTCAATATTGGGGTCATTGAAATCTCCCATTATTACTGCACTGCCAAATTGGTTAGCTTCCCTGTTTTCTTGTTGCATTTCATCATCTGTCTGACCTTTTTGGCCAGGTGCACGGTAGTGTACTCCGATCACTATACTCTTACCCAACACACATGGGATTTCTACCCTTATAGATTCTACTGAGCATTTAGTCTCTTGTATGTTCTTTATCCTGTTGAACTCAGGAAAAGCTGATTATATGAAGGCTTTTTTGTATGTCTTGCAGGATGAACCATAATTTATATAGCTTAACGTTACCAATAAAATAAATATGGTTCATGAACTGTAACCTTAGTAACATAGTAAATGACGGTATATAAAGAACACAATGATCATCAAATTTAGGAATATGCACACAAAATCCCTTATATCACCCATCAATCCTCCACTCCCCCCCCCCCCCCCAAAAAAAAAAAAAGAGTCCAACCAGAACCCTATGGTTTTACAAATCTTTATTGAAAAGGCTCTGAACCACTCTAATTAAAATATAATCTTCTAAAAGTATAGTGGTATACAGAGACAGTAACAGAAATGGTAAGAACATATAACATACAATAGACCTGAAGAAAGTTAGATTTCATTTCATGTGCATTGTAGGGCTGCAACTGTTCAACCAAAGATCTACCCGCCTGCATGTCTGTCTAGCATCTGTCTTTATCTACCTGTCCCTCTCTTCCGTACTCATAAAATTTATCTGTATAGCTAATGAGATGAGATTTAAGAAACTAAACATGTACACCCAAGAAGAAGAGAGACATATATATGACAGAGGCATTTAAATACCTCAGAGGTTTTTATTGGGCACAAGAAGCAAGTCTTTATCAGAAGAAAGAATGCTCTAGAACAAAATTTCACAGTATGAGGCTCCAAAGGGTGGAATACTTCCCCACTGAAAGAGTGAAGAATACATGGAATAGAATCAGAGCAGTGATTGTGGAAACAAAAATGGTTAACGGAATTTAAACAAAAATCCTGAGAGAAGTACACAGGATCTTTAGCATCGAAGAAGCAAGGGTAAAGCCAGAAATCACCTGGAGTCTGTGGTGTTGCAGAAAGAGTGATACTTGGGGTTGACTCGATGGGTCTTAAGGTCCTTATCTGCTGTCATATTCTATGCAAGCAAGTTAACCTCTCAAGAAGAAAGGCAAAGCAAGAGGTGAGAAGAACAAAACAAAGGGGCAGAAAAAGGAAGCAATACGTAGAAATACTGCAGACCAGCTTGGTACCAGTAAGCTACAATGCTCCTTGAAACCAAATGGGTCAGTGCTGGTGCTGGCTGGATACTTCCCAGCAAGGCCACAGGATCCTAGGGCCCAAATGCTTGGGGCAAGAGCCTCACTAAGTTTTAGTAGGCATCTAAATTTTGTTTCAGGTCCTCATGCTGGGACGGGGGCAAGGCAGAGCACAGGGTACCTGATTAAATATGGGATCTTGTGATGTCATCTGTCCAGGATGGTAGAAAACCATTCAAGAAGCAAATGCTGACTGACTGCTTGGATAGGGAGTGATACCCAGCAAAGTTGACCAAAGAGAGAGAGAGCGCTCTATCTTTGGCAGGACCATTATTGTGGAACACATTACCACTTGAACTGAGATTAATGAAAGAATTAAAACTTTTCAAAAAAGGCCTAAAAACTTGGCTTTTCAAAAAAGCATTTCACAATGAGAGCGATGACTAATAATACATACAGCTGAAAGTCACCAACAAACAGAAAATTGACAATTTTATTATTTGTTACCCATTATTAAATATTAAATTGAAACAGTATACACATATATGATTATCCCAAAATCATATAAATAATAACCCCAACCCAGCTCTCATTTAGAGTATATTACTGAACTATGTAACCGTAAAATATTGGCACACCATGGATAACTTAGAAACCTAACCAACCTATTTCGTGCCGAAATGTAAACCGATGTGATGGTATATTACTAAACGACGGTATAGAAAATTTTTTAAATAAAAATAAATACCCTAGCAAGCGGTGAAGCTTCTTCAGCTGGCAGCATGGACAGGAATAGCTAGGCAGACTGGATGGGCCAACAGATCTTTCTCTGTTGTCATCTACTATGTCACTATGACTCCTCTGAAATCATTCATTATAGCAACAAATGTCTCATGTATGTGAAATTAAAAGAAAAAAAAAGTGACCAAGGCATTCTAGATGTACTGTTTTTTGATAAATAACTGACCCCTACCTCTGACACTAGAGAGGCACAGCCATACAGCCATGGAGTCACTAAGAAACCAAACAAGCTTCTGTGACATGGACTGACCCCAGCTTAGTTCTATCAGAATTACTCCAGCATAGCTTTCTTTCTACGCTGGAAAAGCTTCCCCAGCTTGCTTTCCTAAATCTGGGGCTCTCGGGGTCCCAACTGACTACTCAGCCTCAGGGACTACATGCATACTACTGTACAGCTGAGTGTAGTTTAATCCTGTTATACTAATTATATATTTCAATACAACAGACTCTAATATTTAGTAAATAGTCATAATATATACCACAGTGCAGCTTAATACTTTACAATGTTACCCACAATAACTTTCAAAAAGTTTTCTGTTCCTGCATTAATTAGCTAATTAAAATTCTTACGGAGGATTAATAAAAGACCTGTTATTTTTCCACTGTAGATTCAATTTCTCATTAAAAAAAAAAAGTCTCATCACAAATACTATAATAACCGGTGCCTTATAACATCTCCCAGACCTGTGACATTGTTCAACATCAAGAGCGGAAAGCCTCAGAGAGAGAGAGATCATTTATGCACCTGACAGTGCACCAATTAAAACTAGGGGTCCACCTCGAGAGACTGGTCCAGCCCTGACCCACTGCTGGCAAGGAGCTGGAGAAGAGCAGAGCCACATTTCTATGCCTTGGCTTCTTGGACTGGGATAAGGCGACAACCCTAAAAATAGCTCAGCCTCTCACAGTGTCAGCTGGGCATGCATATGCCCCCCCCCCTCCCCCACCTTGGCATAAACGGTGGTCGGTCGGTAGACAAAGAGTTAACCACTACATTCACCTTTCTCTGGGGGGAGGGGGAGGAAAAAAAAATCAAAAGGTGAAAAGCTGAGTAAACAAGGTAACGATTATTGGAAAGATCTTTGTCTCTTACTAATGAGCTTGCTCCTGAACAGGTGCATTCCTCTGTACTGAGAGGTAATTACCAGAACTGGCATTGCTATACTGGAATATTAAGCAAGATCTCTTTTTTTTTTTCTTTTTGTAATTCAGATTTTACTTTTGTAATATCAAAAGGAAATACAACACAATGCAACTTGTATAATTAATTGTTTGAAATAGCATTTGGATGTTCTTGTTTCCTCTCTAGTGACACTTCCTGTTATTTATAAATCTAAACACAATATTTCATGCTGTGTCGTGTCACATACATACAAATCGTCTATCTTACTTATTGATTCCACCACCGCTGTAGGTAACAATCAATGCCTTATTCCATACAACTCTACCATTATAATTAAGCACCTTTCATGAAGAATAAACTCTTGTGCACAAACTCCCAATAGCCCCTAACACTTCTCTTCCCTCCCAACACTCTCCCATCCGCTTTTAAATTAACTATGGGCTCAAGTCACAAAAATTCAGAACCTGGAAAACATTTCCAGTGGAAAAACTATCCACTGATCATGGAAATCGAAATCAAGCACCCTCTATGTAGGCTTCCTAGGCCGGCCCTCGCTCGCAGCCACAGAACCTGTGATTAGCATTGCCTTTATTCTTCTTTCCTGATGGGCAGTCTCACCCTCATGACATCCACATCAGAAGTGGCACCCTCAAGTGTGCTCACGCTGTGCTGTCACAGTTCGAGCTAAGGGCAAGAAGCCCATGTTGCCTCTTATACTCAAACCGGCTGGCACAGCCTTACCCGTCAAGAATTAATGGGGGATAAAGAAAAAAATAATAATAAATCTTTCAGTTTGTGGGAATGAGTGGTGACCTCTCAGGCCTGCAGACATAAACATAGCCTCTCTTATAACACTTTATTTGCCACTTTAACACACACACACATTAGTAGACTGCTTTTACCTTCAGAATCGTGTACTCCAATTTCTCACAGTTAGTACCGCTTCCCTCAATACTTATACAGCTTTGTTACAGCTCAGTGTTTGGACAGCAATATTCTACTGGAGCTGCCTTCCTCCTGCAGACCCATCCCCATCTGGGTCCCAGCTCTTATTTCTCCCCTGCTGGGCGCTGCCCACAGAGCTCTCTCTCTCACAAGAGGAATTAAGGTGGACCAGGAGTTCTGCCTGATCTCGCACTGGTTTAAGTGGGAACATAGGGGCACCGCCTCACATACCTCCCCCCCTCAGCTTGGACCCATTGGTGTGAGCATTTTCACTCCCCCTGGATCCCCATCCAGGGAGTGCCTCACCTCCCCAGCCCCTCTTATCTGGTCACCCACCAGTTAGGCTTGGGATTAGGGTTCTAGTGTTATGCTCACCCCCCACCTCCCAGGGTAACCCTAGACTGCTGTACCACCACCCAATGTACCACCTATACCCCAGTCTTTTACCCAAGTCTCTTAATGGCTCTGGGATCAAATTCCACCCCAGCAAAACTTCTTGGACCGGCTGTGGTGCCTCCATCAGTGCTTCCTCTGGTATCCCCTCAGCACTCTCTGGCCACTTGCCCATGCCAGTTGCTAACTCCTCTGCAGCCTCACTCACTGGGGTTTCCATGGCACCACCCTCTGGGCTCTCTGTCTCTCGCTAGCCTTTTCATGCCCTCTCTCTCTGGTCTTCTCATGGTAGTTGTTTCTGAACTCCCGGTAGTGTTTGGCACCATACAGAGTATTCATAAGAACCTCTTGTAGCACTGATTTCCAACTCCTGGGCAGTCTGTGTCACCCTCCCTAGCTCTGTGACCCCTCTCTCAGGGTTCTTCATTGCCCCCATTTCTGGGCTTCTCATGGGAGCTGTTTCTAGACTCCCAATAGTATTTGGGCACCTTACAGGGTTGTCCCCAGGACCACCAGTAGCGCCAGTCTCAGACTGTTGCCATGCTTCTGTCACCTTACCAGACACTTTTGCCAGCCACTCCATGAACTGTTCCTCCATGAACTGTTGGTACTCCTTATACAGCCAATCTAGGCCTTCACTCTCTTGCGTAGCCTAGACTCTTGGGAGTGGGTTTCCTGACTCCATTACCCTGGCTGGCATTTCCAGCTGCCAAACGTCAAGCCACAGGTCTTCCGTTTGGCTCAGTTCTAGGGACTGGGGAACTCCCACTATGCAGAAATACATGGCTGTTCTTTTCTTCCAGCCCTCTGGCTGCTTTTGCTTCACCTGTTGCTGTGGTACCCTGGCTGCTCCAATACAGTTTTTCTCATGGCTGCACACCTCAAACCACAGAGTAGCTTGTCTGCTAGAAGAAGGCCATGCCCTGTTCCCATTAATTGCACTCAAAGCCCACTCTGGCAGCTTTTCAAGGGCCACATCCTGTTTAGCACAACCTTGCTGCACACCAGTGTTCCTTCCTCTTTCCTTTTTCAAGGCAAAAAAAAAAAAAGCCTGCATAACCAGCATTAACTTGCTACTGTTAAATCCCTATCTACCTTCCAGCAGAGCTTCTCTCTTTAGCCGGTTCAAACCTACCACTTTCTGGCTGCCCCTGCAACCAGGCCCCATTTAAAGTTTCCTCTCTACCTGAAACTTTTTTTTCTTCAGTTTAGTTTCTGAGTCAAAACCTTTTACAAGCCACCATGTTCTATGCATCCCTGCGCTCTTTACTTTGTTTTATAGCCACAGACCCCCTTGTCTTCTGTACTTCGTTTTAGAATAACCAGTCCTCTTCTCAACTCTCTGTACTCCAGACACTTTGCTTCTCTCTTCTGCAAACATTTGGCCTCCAAACTACTTCTGGCAGGCTACCCATATACAATTTTCTTTGGAGGCTGGGTTTTCCTCTGTTCTAGGTTTAGAGAAAAAAATCCCAAGCATGATACCATATGTCGGGCCGAGCGGTGATCCCCCAGGCCTGGAGACAAACAGCCTGACTCCAGCCTTTCTTAAAATACTTTATCTTTATTTGCCACTTTAACACAAACACATTAATAGATTACTCACAGTTAATACCACTTCCTTCAGTACTCACACAGCTTTGTTACAGCTCAGTGTTTGGACACTAATTTCTATAGAGCTGCCTTCCTCCTGGAGACCTGGACCTGGTTTGACTATCCCACCTGAATCCCAGCTCTTATTCCTCCACAGCTCTCTCTCACAAAGGGAATTAAGGTGGACCAGGTGTCCTGCCTGGTCCCACACTGGTTTAAGGAGGAACACAGGGGGCATTGCCTCACACAGGTCCAGAAGGAAAATAAAACAGACTTAGGTGAAGGGATGTGTGAGTCAGTTGGAACTGAACTCAAATCTAGTGGATTTCATCCTGGTATGACCTCGACAAAATACACACATTTCAGCTCTGACTGGTTAAGCGTGTGCTGGAAACCCCAGTCACACAAATAGCTGCCCTGTATCTAGCTCATTTGATTTAGGTAAACTTTAATCTAGCCAGTTAGGTTCAGCTGAAAAATCACCTAGAAACAAGGAGGTAAAATGAAGTGGTATTTATCCGCTCAGTTGTTCTCTGACAATTAACCCCTCAGTGATAGGGACATGCTTCAATATGGTTTTATTTCATTTAGCAAGCAGTAAATTGTTTAGGGCATGGTAAAATGTTTAAAGTGCACTAAAAAACATTTTAGTGTGGGTTAAATGGTTTTAAGTCATGCTAAACAAAACAAAATTTAAAAAAATCTTGAAAAAAAAAATACAGGCAACACTAATCGCTGCTTGTTTGATGAATATATAATATATCAACTGACATCTGGTGTTTAGAAATTATCATACCAGGCTTTGTTGTTCTGTGCCATTCAATAACCTGTATTTATATTTTCGTTACTGTAAATAAATGTTCAGGTTATCTTAACTTTTGGTACTGTGCTGTATCAAGGTTAAGGTTTTCCCCACCTACAAAGGTTTAGTGCATAGCACACATTTTTTTCTCCTTGAGCAGCACCCCCAGTGATCTTTGCTGGGAGGGAACATGAGGAATGGAAGCACAAAGGACCACAAATCCATCAATACCCCAGGACAGAGTCAGCCAGTCCCTGGATCACAAAAGCCGTCTAATAAACTTACCCAGCCAAAGCCAGGGTGGAGGAGATGACAATAGGTTGGTACCAGCAACCTGATGGTCAGCCATAAAACTCGCTTCTGCCTGTGTCTTTGGCATCTTTATTAGTCAGTTTAGAGTGTTCATTCCCTAGATATCGTCAGAAGCAAATCCTGACATTTCGGTTATGGAAGAACAGTTCCAGACATAAATCAGGAACAAGGCAGGCCAGGACAGAAGCAAACTTAAAAAGCCAACAAGGAGCTCAGTACCTTTATAAGCTATCACAGTTGGGTAATTCTGTTTATGGGATCACACTAGTCCTCTTGGCAACAGCTGGCTGTGTATTTCATTCTTTGACAAATAGTAGTACTTTTATTCCTATATTTTTCATCCTACCTCTTGTGCTTGGGTTTGCTGGTTGTTACTGGCATCCCAGATCTCCCTTACTCCTCTGCCTCTCTTTTAATTGTGCTTATTCAAGACAGTCTTCTGATTTCTTCCTGCACTGGTTTCACAAATCACCTTTCTACACCTAGAACACTGACCCGATGATGAAACATATAACAGCAGAATGTGACAGCAGATAAGGACCGTAAGGGCCATTTCTAATATGCCTACTCTCATTCCTGGTGCCATCTCATAGACACTAATTGACCTCTGGCTTCACCTCCACATCTTAAAATTTGGGCTGGTGCCCAGGTTTCCTAAAAATCTTTCCTCCCCTGATATTTAATACACCGTACAATGAAAATATAACTCCACGGATAAAGATGCATGAGAAAAACAGACCACCAAATAGGAAAATAAGAAAAGTGATCTGCAGAACACCCAAGCACACCACACCAAACTACACAGGTATATATTCTATTTATTTTAAATTTTTTACGCACCAAAGGATAAGATTATATAAATTCTCTATTTTAAACCTGTTACAAAAAGTATGGACATGATATAAACACACCCAATTATGAATAATTATAATGAGCTATGTTACCATAAAGTTTTGGAACATGTTTAGTGACAGAATTTATTATCTGTTTCCAATATTAATATTTGTGCCTTATTGTAAACCGTTATGATGGTACCTAACTTAATGACGGTATAGAAAAGTTTTTAAATAAAAATAAATAAATAAATAAAAAGGAAATTATACAGGTACTCACAACTAGCAAAGCAGAAAACAGTTCAATATGTAATCCGGGTACCTTTCCAGAATACCCATAAGCCCTGGGAATAGATCTGTTTTTCCTTAGTTACTTTTTGGCCTACCTGGAGCCTTGGAAGTCATCTGAGACCCCTCCAGGGGAGGTCAATGCGTCACTGCTGTGCTCTCCACAAGAAGTGCAGAGTGGTTGCTTGGGGACTTATTTGGATTTTTGAAATTTTTGATTAGTAGGCGCCCTGCTGAAGGGATGGGCCTTTCTGAGACTCAAAGACTGAGTTGAAGATGCCCAGGTTTAGGGAAGACCTGTCCCTGAAGTGGTGGTGACCAGTCATTCATTTTAGAGCTAGAAGAATTTGTTTTTCCCAAAACCTGGTGGTCCTGGTGTTTTTTTCTTTGGGGCACACAGAGGAAAGTCACCTAACCCAGGGAATTCAGCATAGGAAGTCAGAAACCCTGTACTGGGAACTGAGGAGGGTCTCCTTTCTACCTCTAAGTCACAGAATCTATACCTTGGGAAGCGAGGAAGATCGAAGAGCTGGTCAGACTTCCTTCCTAGAAGAGTATAAATAACTTTATGGCCTCACTAGTGCTGGACCTGCACACCAGGGTGGGGTTAGAAATAGTTATCCCAAAAATATTCCAAAGTAGAGACAAGACCAGTGTTCCTAACATTACACAGGGAATGTTTAAATTATCCTAATGGCCACAGAAGTATTTATTACTTCGTGCTGAAAAGGCTTGCTTCTCTCTAGTTTGGAATCTTACGTGGATAAAATGTGCAGCATTCTGAACCTTAAAATCAACCAGCACGTGGAAGCTAACCACCTTCCCTCCTCCCTTCATCATTCATGCCCTTGGCCAGCAATTTTCAGCAAGGAAGGGAACGTAGCTCTTGAGAGCCACTCACAAATGCAATAGGGTTAGTCCAATAAAAAGGTATCACCCCCTCACTTGCACGGTGACCTTTATTTCTCTGTTTCTGTGTGCAGGGCCACTGCCTGAGGCATCAAGGCAGGTGGAGTGCTGAGACAAGTGCAGCCTATCCCTCTGCGCCCCCCCCCCCCCCCCCCCCCCACCCATGGTTCACTCAGCAGCATTTTGAACTGTAGGGGCTCCTCTGGAGATACAAAGTGCCGCACGGTTCAAACAGCCGATCAGTGAACAGCCGCAGAGACGCTGGCTGCAGCAAGAGATGGAGCCGGCCAGGCATGAAGCAGAGAAGTGTGCGGAAGCCAGGAAATGGGGGATAGACTGCAGGGGATTCTGGAGCTCCGTTTAGGCCAGCGACGGCCCTGCACGCGCAGATTTAACAAGGCAACTGCATTGCTTTTATTCAGAACCAAAAATAAAACCAAGATTGCAATCATTTCTGCGGCCAGAAGATGTCAGACTTGTACCACTGAGCGAATCCCAGAGACACTTCCCTTCCTCTACCCCCTCTGGGAAAAGGTCTATGCTGCTATTATAAAGGAGAACATGATTACATTTATAAAAAACAATAAAATGAAACCTGTGTGCCCTCACTGTGCAGAATGTGGGCTCCCATGACTCTGAGAGGAGCAAAATATTTTCTGTGCGTCTCCCTATCTTAAATCAGTACATGAAATTAAACTTTAAAGCTGGAGACCAACTGTTTCTTTAACCTAATATACTTATTATACGCTTATAATTTGCTTACTTCAAAAACAAAATTAAGCAATTATGACTAAATTCAAGTGAAGACTTAGTTACTTTTGAAACCAATTGTTTTGTTTGACAAAAGACTTGCAAATTATTATTATTTTTTTTTTTTTTAAGATATTTAGACATGAAACCATAAGAACATAAGATATACTATACTGGGTCAGCCCAAAGGTCCATCAAACCCGGTATCCTGTTTCCCACAGTGGCCATTCCAAGTCACAAGTACCTTTCAGGACTCTTAAGTTCAATATATTCCATATATTGATGGAACAGCTCCCCTATGAGGAAAGGCTGAAGAGGTTAGGGCTGTTCAGCTTGGAGAAGAGACGGCTGAGGGGGGATATGATAGAGGTCTTTAAGATCATGAGAGGTCTTGAACGAGTAGATGTGACTCGGTTATTTTCACTTTCGAATAATAGAAGGACTAGGGGGCATTCCATGAAGTTAGCAAGTAGCACATTTAAGACTAATGGGAGAAAATTCTTTTTCACTCAACGCACAATAAAGATCTGGAATTTGTTGCCAGAGAAGGTAGTTAGTGCAGTTAGTGTAGCTGGGTTCAAAAAAGGTTTGGATAAGTTCTTGGAGGAGAAGTCCATTAACAGCTATTAATCAATTATACTTAGGGAATAGTCACTGCTATTAATTGCATCAGTAGCATGGGATCTTCTTAGTGTTTGGGTAATTGCCAGGTTCTTGTGGCCTGGTTTTTGGCCTCTGTTGGAAACAGGATGCTGGGCTTGATGGACCCTTGGTCTGTCCCAGCATGGCAATTTCTTATGTTCTTCTTATAGTAGCACAGTAAAAACAGCAGTAAAGCAGCAAATGATCCATTCAGTCTGCCTAGCAAGCTACTCATGGTAGTAACTGCCGTTCCATGTAGCTATCTCAAAACCTTATGATAAAGGATATCCCAGGGATAAGCAGGCCACCTTATTAAGTTCACCTTAATAATGGTTTAAAGAATTTTCAGCTTCATTGCTCCAATTGTCTTTTACATTTTTAAGGAGATGCTGGTGCTGAAATTTAGTAAACGTCCTTCCTGTTTAATTAACCTCCCTCCCTCCCATCATAATGGATCTAAGTCAGTCAGGGTGCTGATGTGCTGAGATCCTCATTAGAGCCACACACAAGAAATCATAACAGACATATCTAAAGTGTGAACACAGCACCAGGCAGCTGAAGTTATATTCTGGGAAGGAGAGTTTTAAAAACAAGACTTGTGGCCACAATCAGTGCACACATGTAGGAAATAAATATTAGAACGGAACCCAGGAACAGGACTGGAAGGTGATGCAATACATGCAGTCCTGGATTTCCCATCAGGCACACCAGGCTTGTAGTCTAGGGCGGCACAGTTTTGGGGGTGGCATATTTTCTGCCCCCTTCTGGCCTATGGAACCCTAACCTCACCACTCCTCGCCCAACCCATTTCCGACCTAGACCTGCAGTCCTTTCCGTTCCATAGATCTCATGGCTCCAGCTCCAGTTCCGCTGTCATAAGGTGGCAGTGAGCACGGAGGCAGAGCCAGGCTGTTTCATGTGCTCACAGTCTCCTCCTCCTCCTAAAAGCCCAGAGGCGGCAGAGTCTGTGAGCACATAGCCTGGCCAGACTCAGTTCCCACACTTGCTGATATTTGCTAACAGAGCTGGAGCCGGAGCCCAGAGATCTGTGGAAGGACAGCAAAAGATAAACTATCGCAGCTCCAGAGCTGGGGTGGGCATCGAACCAGAGATGTATGGAGGAGATGGTGGGGGAAGAGAACCAGAGGTTCTCAGCAGCAGGTGGGGGGGGGGGGGGGGGGGGAGAGGAGAGAAGAGAAGGAAGCACAGGAGAATTGGAAGTCCAAGGACAGCAAGAGAATTAGAGATCCACCTGGGTATGGATGGGAAATTGGAGATCGGGGGGAGGAGAGGGGGGGCCCAGTCAGAGGTCAGTAAGGGGGTGAACAGCAAGGCACTAACTGTGCCTAAGGACAGAGAATGCTGAAATCCATCCCTATATAGATGCAAGAAAAATACAAATGAATATTCTGAGCAGCTGCTTCGAATGAGTAAGCTCCCATGTGCTATATTTTTTAAGGAGTGATTTAATAACTCATTAAGGGCAAGCCTTACCAGATTTCAGCCTGGTAGAGCTACGGTTGCCAAATTGGCTCCATTATTTCTTTGGGTGTGGGGGGGGGGGGGGGGGGGGGGGGGAGGGGGAATAACTGATCCAGTTCCTGGTTTAACTCACTGGTAACACAGTAGATAGTGTCAGAAAGAGACCCACTGGTCCACACAATTTGCCCCAGTTGTTCCTGTTCATACTGTTAAAAATATATCCCAGCTGCCAGCCATAGAGTGTGATCAACGGTAGGGTATCACGCCTTACCAAGGACATAACAAATTGCCATGCTGGGTCAGACCAAGGGTCCATCAAGCCCAGCATCCTGTTTCCAACAGGGGCCAAACCAGGCCACAAGAACCTGGCAATTACCCAAACATATTCCTCCTTTGTAGTCCACCTTCCTGGGTATTAAGCATACAAGATTCCCCATTTGTTCCCCAGGGCCCCTCCCTTCCCAAGTGTAACTACAAACCTTTGTAAAAATCTAAAGAGCTACCAATACCAGTGTGGCGGTTTACGTCTTGTAGTCCTGCTTCTCATTTTCTTGGGAAACTACAAATTCATGCATCCAGTGAGATATAACAGGGTGACTGGATCAACCTGTCCTGAAAAAAAATTGGAGCCACTTGGCAACCCTAGAGTACCAGTTAAAATTAAAATCGACAAGTATAAAAATGTCTTAATTTTAATGGAATTGCGAGGTCAAAAGAACATAAGAAATTGCCATGCTGGGTCAGACCAAGGGTCCATCAAGCCCAGCATCCTGTTTCCAACAGAGGCCAAACCAGGCCACAAGAACCTGGCAAGTACCCAAACACTAAAAAGATCCCATGCTACTGACGCCAGTAAAGACAGGGGCCATTCCCTAAGTCAAGTTGATTAATAGCAGTTAATGGACTTCTCCTCCAAGAACTTATCCAAACCTTTTTTAACCCAGCTACACTAACTACATTATCCACATCCTCTGGCAAAGAATTCCAGAGCTTAATAGTGCATTGAGTGAAAAATAATTTTCTTCGATTAGTCTTAAATGTGCTACTTGCTAACTTCATGGAGTGCCCCTTATTCCTTCTATTATCCAAAAGTATAAATAACCGATTCACGTTTACTCGTTCAAGACATCTATCATATCCCCATCTCAGCCATCTCTTCTCCAAGCTGAACAACCCTAACCTCTTCAGCCTCTCCTCATAGGGGAGCTATTCTATCCTTTTATCATTTTGGTCGCCGTTCTCTGTACTTTATCCATCGCAACTATATCTTTTTTGAGATGCGGTGACCAGAACTGTACACAGAATTCAAGGTGCAGTCTCACCATGGAGCGATACAGGGGCATTATGACATTTTCCGTTTAATTAACCATTCCCTTCTTAATAATTCCTAACATTATTTGCTTTTTTTTTTTTTTGACTGCTGCAGCACACTGAACAGACGATTTCAAAGTATTATCCACTATGATGCCCAGATCTTTTTCCTGGGTGGTGGCTCCTAATATGGAACCTAACATCGTGTAACTACAGCAAGGGTTATTTTTCACTATATGCAACACCTTGCACTGGTCCACATTAAATTTCATCTGCCATTTGGATGTCCAATCTTCCAGTCTCGCAAGGTCCTCCTGCAATATATCACAGTCCGCTTGTGATTTAACTACTTTGAATAATTTTGTATCATCTGCAAATTTGATAACCTCACTTGGCATATTCCTTTCCAGATGATTTATAAATATATTGAAAAGCACAGGTCCAGGTACAGCTCCCTGAGGCATTCCACTGTTTACCCTTTTCCACTGAGAAGATTGACCGTTTAATCCTACTCTCTGTTTCCTGACTTTTAACCAGTTTGTAATCCATGAAAGGACATCGCCTCCTATCCCATGACTTTTTAGTTTTCTTAGAAGCCTCTCATGAGGGACTTTGTCAAATGCCTACTGAAAATCCAAATACACTACACATCTACTGGTTCTAGAGATGTGAATCGTGTGCCCGATCGTTTTAACGATCAGGTTCGGATGGTGGGAGAAAAAAATCGTATCGTTAGAAATGTGAATTGGAATCGGTTCCGATTCCAATTCACATTGTTAATTTTTTAGTGAGGCCTGAGCAGATAAAAAAAAAAACCTACCCCAACCCTTTACAAATGACCCCTTTGCTCTCCCACCCTCCCGAACCCCCCCAAAATGTTAAATTACCTGGTGGTCCAGTGGGGGGGGGGTGTGTCCCGGCGCGATCTCCCGCTCTCGGGCCATCGGTGCCATTTTGGCTACCACTGATAAAAATGGCGCCGATGGCCCGATAAAAAAAAACCCATCCCGACCCTTTACAAATTACCCCTTTGTTTCTCCCACCCTCCCGACCCCCTCAAAAACCTTTTACATGTACCTGGTAATCTAGCGGGGGGGTCCGGGAGCCATCCCTTCAATCATACCCTCGGTGCCGGAGGTTTCAAAATGGTGCCGATCGCCTTTGCCCTCACTATGTCACAGGGAGCGACCGTCGCTCCCTGTGACATAGTAAGGGCAAAGGTGATCGGCACCCAACTGGACCACCAGGTAACTGAACATTTTTGGGGGGTTCGGGAGGGTGGGGGAGGGTAAGGAATTGGTTTTAAAGGGTCGGGGTGGGTTTAGGGGTTGTTTTGGTGTGCCGGTTTCCCGCCCTCCCCCAAATAATTCCCGTGCCCTATTTAACGATACAATACAAATGCCCCTGATGATAAATCGGGGGCATTTGTATTGTATCGTGCACTCTAACGATTTAGAACGATTTTAAAATTATCTGACGATAATTTTAATCGTTCAAAAACGATTCACATCCCTAACTGGTTCACCTTTATCCACATGTTTATTAACCCCTTCAAAAAATGTAGGAGATTTGTGAGGCAAGGCTTCCCTTGGGTAAATCCATGTTGGCTGTGTCCCATCAAACCATATCTATTTAAATGTTTTGTGATTTTATTCTTTATATCAGTTTCCTCCATTTTTCCTGGCACTGAAGTCAGGCTCACTGGTCTATAGTTTCCAGAATCACCCCTGGATCCCTTTTTAAATATAGGGGTTACATTGGCCATCTTCCAATCTTCAGCTTCTCTGATCACACAAGGTTAAACAAGCTGGAATCACCTGCTTTGCTGAAGGGTCACACCTCTGACAAAACAGGTCATAGCGCATGACCAAAGTGGCATGAGCTTAGAGGTCTCAAGTCTAGTCCCAGAAGGAGAATTTGACTGACAGCAGAAAATATTCATTCAGCTCAGCGGTGCCTGCTCCAAAAAGTCTATGGGAAAAACTAAGATCAGGATTTGGATAAATCAGCAAACACACAAATATACAGAGCACACAGTCTACCTTTCTCTGCCTCCAGCCAAGATCCAGTGCACCTAAACCATCCTAGACAATCAGGCCGAATCAGTAAGGATCACGGGAGAATGGGCGCTCCGTGTTGAGTGCCCACTATCCCAACGTGCACCCAGCCACCTCTCCTGGGTGCATGATCCTGTTTTTAAATAAGGGTTCGCGCTAAAAAGGAGGCGCTAGGGACGATTACACAGCCATAGCGCCTCCTTGGCCCAGGAGAGGTGGCTCTTTCAGCGGGTTCAGGAAATTGACGCTCAATTTTACTAGCGTCTGTTTTCCAAACCCACTGACAGCGATCGGTTATGGAAACAGACGCTGGTAAAATTGATCTTGCGTTCTCCTAACCAGACCAGCCGGCACTTTTTTCTTTTTTAAATACCTTTTTTTTGGAGGGTGTACAGAAAAGCAGTATTTTCTGGTTTTCTGTACACTTTTTTGGGCTGCTCATAAATTAACGCCTGCCCTTGGGCCTCCCTTTCAGTATTATGAGAAATCACAGGAAAATTTAAGACTCTAATATTTGTACTCCTAATCGTATTCTCCATATTTTCTATTTTTTTTTATCAATCACTGTCTCTCTTTGTATTGAATGATATTGGAAACTTTCCAGTTTTTTTAACTTTGTCTTCGATATCTTGAATTTTTTGTTCTTGCTGCTCAGCTCTCCTTTCATTTTCAATACTACGTTTATGTGAGTCCACACACATCTTAGACAAATTGATAACAGCGTTCTCAACGGCGGCTAAAGCGTCCCATATAGAATCCATCGTTACCACTTCAGGCCTTACTAGGAAGGAGGTTAAGTGTCGAGACTCACCAACACTAGCGGCTCCAGTAACAGTCTCTCTTCCTTCAGGCAGCGTCGGGCCGGGCAACAATGTCCCCAGCAATGATGTTCCCTCCAGGTCTCTCTCTTCCTGGGCACAAGGCCCTGCGAGGTTCCCCTGCGAGAATGCCTGTGTCATCTCGCGGCTCTCCGAACGCTGTGGTGGGGAGGGAGTCTCGGGTGCACCAGGACTTAACGAGATTTCATCGGCCTGGGACCTGGACGTACGCTCCGCGTCCCTGTCCACCGCGGCCAGCCGTCCCGTCTCTCTCGGTTGGGGTGTCGAGGTGAAGAAGGCAGGTATTGTAGCCTGAGCTAAATCTCCTGAGCCAGGAGTCACCATGCTTTCGCGGAGCCGTGCTTTCCGCTTAGTATGGGGCATTTTAAAGCAATTTTTTCAGGCAAAAACTCTTTTAAGAGGAAAAAGGTTCGGAGCTGCCTTCCAGTACCTCTCAAGCGGCCGCCATCTAAGATTAACTCCCCCTATGGTAGAATTTTAAATATTTAAATGAGAATCTGGGTTATGTTATGTTGTTAATGATCAGTCTATTCTTAGTTAACGTAAATAGGCATAGAACATCTACACCAGTACTGTTTGAACAAGTTCAGAAATGCACTTCCCAGTCCAGAGCCCAAACTGACAAAATCGTTTGCAGGAGGAGGGAGGCTGGATCTGAATCTAGCCAGAGGAGGAGCCTGGCACACGGACTTAGGGAGACTGTTCCAGGCATTCTGTGCAGCAGTGCTGAGATCTGGAGATGGGGGAAGAAGGACCCAGATAAGAATAGCTTGCCCATCAAAAAAAAGTCTGGGAAGAGAAGTATAAGAGGAAAGAAGAGAGGAGAGGTAATAAGGACCTGCAGAGTGAACACACATGCAGGCAAATATAAGAAGTCTGAATTATAGGTAGAAGTGGAAAGGGAGAGAGTACAGTGATTTGAGAAGAGGGATTATATGATTGTAACAGAATGATCCGTAGACAAGTCGTGATGCTGATTTTTGAAAAGACTGTAGTGGAGCGAAATCATTCAGTGATAGACCTGTGCAGGGTCAGATTTGGGACTTTGGCACCCATAGGCCCTCTTGGATGGGGTTGGAGTGGGGGGAAGGAGTCCTGGGCACTGGAGAGCAGAGGCAGAAATTGCCCCCTTTTGCACACACACACATCATCTTCACCTCTCCCCTCTGCCCAGACCATGGCAGCAACAGAAGGAAGTTAGCAAAGATCTGTGAGCAGGCACAAGCTTACAGCAGCCCTGCCTTTTCTAACAGTGCTTACTGTTCCAATGCAAGCCCATGCGGTGGCGGGAGGACGACACTGCAGGGTCTGTGAGCGCATATCTGATAATAGGCCCCATTCTATTTATTTATATCTACATTTTTGTATTCCACACTTCCATCATTGCGTCCAGCATGGATTACATACAATACATTCATAATAATTTCACAAACAAAATAAATACAACATCTTTTAAACAATAAAATGAGTAAAAAAAAAAAACTATTTAAGCACCTTCCTAAAATAGTGGATCTTTACCATCTTATGAAATTATTTCAGATTGCTCTGAGATCTTATTTCAACGGGGAGATCATTCCATAAATAAGGGCCAATTGAGAAAATAGCTTATTTTCAGGAGGACTGTAAACTATATAACTTCACGTCTGGTGCATATAATAAATGTGACTCAAATCTCGAGACGGAACATACCAGTTTAAGCAACAAGCCAGCATACACCCTATCTCTCTGCACATAAGAGTTTGTGTAAAATAACCACAATCCGAAACGGATTCTATCCATTACTGCCATGTGCCGGAGCAGAGGAGAGGAGGGGAAGAGATGGGGAGGGGTACGGCACATCTTGATCTCTGCCAGCATGCTTCAAGCTTTGTAATGGCACAGGAAATATGATTGGTATATGCCTGAAACTTTGGAGTTGTCACCCTGTGATTGCTGTTGATTAGCAGGGTAGGCAGGGGGAATATGTATTATCTTTCCCTTTACTTCCCATCCAACTAATTAACGCTCAGTTACACTCTCTCTTTGCTTTCCCTCTTCAGGACTGACCCCAGCAGTCTCCCCCATCCTCTGACTCCAGTGTTCTTCCTCTCCTACCCCCCCCCCCCCCTGTAAATCCCTGGCTTGTGCTCTGGGTTGTCTCCTTTCTCCTATCCCATTCTGCCCTTGCCTGAATCCCAAGCCCTGGGATCACAGACAGCTGCAGGTTGAGCTGTGTCTGGCTCCAGTCCCCCTCTCCCCCCCCCCCCAAAATTCAATCCACATGCTGCCTTTTGGCAAATGGAGGGGAGGAAGTGAAACTGGAGGAGACCCATCAGAGCAGAAAACATTTGCCTTGTGTTGCACGCTGCCTGAAAGGAGGGGCTGGAGCAGTAAAACATTAATAGTGAGTTCCCAGGTATGCGGGAGAAGTGGAGACAACTTACCTGCCCTAGGCCTAAACCTGGACCCATGAGGAAGAGGCTGCAGTAGTCCAAGTGCCTACTGTTCAAAATCTCCACCTTTCATAAAAGAACCTGTGTGGTGCTCAAAACATTGCATATCATCATCTTTGGGTAATACTTAGGATGGTGCAATAAAACCATCACAGATTTCAAAGAGTCCAGTTTCCTCCAGGACCAATGCGTCTTCTACAGCTCCGCACTGCTTTAAATCTCCATTACCCTTATCTTCACAGTTAGGAAGTTCCCCCTGACAGATCTCTCCCCCCCACCCCCTGCAATTTAATTCACACTATATATTGGAACATCTGGAACATCTTAAGAAAGACTTTGGTGGAGAATCACCCAATAAAATACCTAGCAGGGAAAGAACATTTGAGAAGAAGAAAATGGAATTTAAAAAAAAGACTTTTAGAGCTTTGGAGTTGTGCGAGAGCTGAGAAATTGGAAAGAGAAGGTGCTGGAGAGTGAATTTACAAAGCAATGTGAGAGCTGTAATTACAGAGGATGTTGCTGTTACTGGGTGCTGGGACACTGCGAGGTTTCAAGTACATTAGAAGAGCCATGGGGGAAAGGACTCCTGGTACTGAAAATAAGAGCGAGTTGCACATTTGTATTGAGCTACATTTGCAGGATAGCGAGGATGCGGATGACCAGAACAGCAGAGATTCTCTTGCATAGAAATTAACAGTCTCCTGGCTTCAACTGACCTTGCATGAATCCAGTTACCTTTTCAATGAGATCTTGTCAGTCTCAAGTTCTTTTGAGGCAGACTGTACCGCTTTCGCCATCAAAGCTGCAATTAACAATATAGATTTGAGAATATGGTGAAAGACAGTGAGGGGCACCTACCTGACCCAGATCAACCTTGACATGCTGACCCAGTTCAGTTTTTGCCCCATTCCATCTATGGACACATAATTCCTATTTTTCTATGCAAAAACAACAAAAAACAGGCCAGTAAGCCCAAAAATGGAATGGAACAAAAACAAAACTGTGCTGGCCTTTCAGAGTTGTCTTGGGTCCCAGGGTAACTTTACGTGCAGCAATATTGTATCTAATGATAGCAAGCTGGTCAGGGTATCGCAAAATTTCTCAGCTACCAGAGGTGGCTTTTGGCTCCCATTAGAAGGGACATGTGAAGCTCTCTGGCAGCACATGAAGATCTGTTTTATGCCCTCTAGCTTGTGTCTGCTGTGGCCATAACAGACATTGAATGCAGAGTAACAATGCTGCAATTACATAGCTGTGTTTTCAAATTGAATTCACAATTATTTTTACTGACATTAGAATTGGTCTCCATGTCATCTACCTCAGAGGGACGAAACACTGAATGTATCATGCTGGGTTTGAACCTATGAAATTTGGATTTACATTTGCAAGACATGAATTGTTTTCTTTGACTGTCAAGTATAATGACCTTCCTTCTTCAAAGACCTGAGTCTAAATCAGGGCTATTCACTTTTAGCCCTTGAGGCCTACAATCTGAATTTTAGCATATCCATAATGAATAGTCATCAGTTGTATTTGCATACATTAATCTAAAAATTTGCATATTTACCACAAACCATTCTGGTGTAAAAGCAAACTATAGAAATCAATCAAGAAAGGATGTGTTCCCCAGTGCTAAATACAATTTTTCTCTCTATTTGTAAAGTTAAGGAAGAGGGAATTAAATATGGACAAGTGGAGACACATGCACGAGCAATGAAAAATCAAAGGGGTGTGTGTGTATGTGCCTGTATATGTATGCATGTGTGCCTGTGTGAGGATTTAGGTGGGACTGCTGTATTTATGGGAAGCCGATAGAGGCAGCAGAATGTTGGAGAGAGTTCCAATTGCAAATATCCCCTCTTCCTACAGCTTGGCCCAGAGCAAGACAGGTAAACAGGGACAAAACTGATGCAGTATCCCCATTTGCTCAGTTACCACAAACAATTCTGCTGCAAATTCATATGTCAGAAAGACAAATTAAAGAGGATGACAAAACACATACAGTGATAAATCTCAGGGGTGTGTGAGAGAGTGTGTGTGTGAGAGAGAGAGAGAGAGAGAGAGAGAGAGTGTGTGTGTGTGAGTGAGAGAGTGAGAGAAAATGTGTGTGCGTGTGTCTGAAAACATATTTGTGAGAAATTGTGAGTATGTGTGTGAGAGAGTGTAAAGGGCTTCTGGAGAGGAGCCATGTCTGTATGGAGGATTGTGGGCATGGAGTAGATGCCTCTTGTAGTAAAGCAATGGTTTGTTTGGGGGGGTTTTTTTTGTTTGTTTTTTTTAAGGAGGGCTGAGTGTCAGAAAATACTGACCTGATGTTTCTATTTTTAAATTTGTCCAACATATTCACATTTTCTTCCATCAAACCAAATGTGATGACTTTTTGTCCTTTCTTTAAAGTTATTTTGCTACTGCATGGATGGACAGACACAGAGCCCTTTTATATAGCAAATGTTGCTTACCTGATGTAACAGGTGTTCTCACAGGACAGCAGGATGTTAGTCCTCACAAATGGGTGACATCGAGGATGGAGCCCACCACGGAAAACTTCTGTCAAAGTTTAAACAGAACTTTGACTGGCCCCTACTGGGCATGCCCAGCAAGGCACTGACCCTGCAGCCAGCAGGGGTCTCCCTTCAGTCTGATTTTCAAAGCTACAGGCAGTGCCTAGAAAGTAAAAACAAAACGAACCCAACACCGCGGGGTGGCGGGCGGGTTTCGTGAGGACTAACATCCTGCTGTCCTGTGAGAACACCTGTTACATCAGGTAAGCAACATTTGCTTTCTCACAGGACAAGCAGGATGGTTGTCCTCACAAATGGGTGAGTACCGAGCTGAGGATGTCCTGACTTGCACCAAATGCACCCAACGACGTGCAACAGGCAGTACAAGTGGGGTGGAATTTGGGAAAGGGCATCCGCACCCTACCGGGAAGGTGGAAGGGTGTTGGTACATCAGGTTGGAAAAAGGTTACGCAAGACAGATTGGCCGAAGATGGAGTCCTGTCTTCCAGCTTTGTCCAAACAATAGTGGGCTGCAAAGGTATGGAGAGAACTCCAGGTTGCAGCCCTGCAGATGTCAGGAAGCGGCACCGATCGAAGGTGTGCCACTGACGTAGCCATGGCCCTCACAGAGTGTGCTTTGACACGGTCTTGGAAAGGAATGCCAGCCTGCTCATAGCAGAAAGAAATGCAGTCCGCCAACCAGGAGGAAAGAGCCTGCTTACCCACAGGTTGTCCTAACTTGTTAGGATGGAAAGAGACGAATAATTGAGTGCTCTTCCTGTGAGAAACTGTACGGTCTAGGTAAAAGGCTAGAGCTCGTTTACAGTCTAGGGTATGCAGGGTCTGTTCTCCAGAGTTGGAGTGGGGCCTGGGAAAAAAGATAGGTAGTATGATGGATTGATTGATATGAAACTCAGAAACTACCTTAGGTAAAAATTTAGGGTGAGTGCGGAGTACCGCCCGGTCCTGCAGGAGTTTAGTGTAAGGCGGATAGGTAACTAGGGCCTGTAATTCACTAACCCTGCGAGCTGAAGTGATAGCCAAAAGGAATAACACTTTCCATGTGAGATACTTTAACTCACAGGAGTGCAGAGGTTCGAAAGGAGGTTTCATTAGACGACCAAGAACCAGATTAAGGTCCCAGGATGGGGCCGGAGGCCGTAAGGGTGGCTTCAGATGGAGCAAGCCTTTAAGAAAACGTGTTACTAGGGGTTGTACTGAAATAGGGACACCCTGTACACCTTTATGGAAGGCGGCTACCGCACTGACATGCATCCTAATGGAAGAGGTTTTAAGACCTGATTCAGAGAGATGCCATAAATAGTCCAAGAATTTGGAAATTGGACAGGAAAGGGGATCAAGGGACTGAGAAGTGCACCATGATGTGTACCTTTTCCATTTGTATGAGTAAGACTTTCTTGTGGAAGGCTTTCGTGAAGCTATCAGGACTCGAGAAACGGAATCTGAAAGGTTGAAAGGCTGAAGGACTAACCTTTCAACATCCATGCCGTCAGGGACAAGGCTTGGAGGTTGGGATGGAGGAGGCATCCGTCGTTTTGAGTGAGCAGATGCGGGTCCTTTCCCAGAGGAATGTGCCTGCGGATGGAGAGATCCTGGAGTATTGGAAACCATACTTGGCGTGGCCAGTAAGGTGCTATCAGGATCATGGTTCCTCCGTCCTGGCGTAGCTTCACGAGAGTCTTTGACACAAGAGGAAGTGGAGGGAATGCATAGAGCAGACCGGTTGTCCACTTGAGGGAGAATGCATCCCTCGGCCGAGAGTTCTGGCTCCGAATGAGAGAGCAGTAATCGTCCACTTTGTGGTTCTGAGGGGACGCAAAGAGGTCTATGCGGGGAGAACCCCACTTGTGAAACAGAGAGGTCGCTACCAGAGGATCGAGTGACCACTCGTGCGGTCGGAAGACACGGCTCAGCCGGTCTGCCAATACATTGTCTACTCCCGGCAGGTAAGTGGCCCTGAGGTACATAGAGTGGGAGAGGGCTTCCGCCCAGATCTGCGCAGCTTCCTGACACAGAAGGAAGGAGCCTGTGCCTCCCTGCTTGTTTATGTACCACATGGCCACTTGGTTGTCCGTCTGGATTAAGATTATCTGATGAAAGAGATGATCTTTGAAAGTGCGGAGCGCATAGCGGATTGCTCGAAGTTCCAGGAAATTGATCTGGTGTTCGGCTTCCTCGTTGGACCATAACCCTTGGGTTTGAAAATTGTCCACATGGGCCCCCCAACCGATGTGGGAAGCGTCGGTGGTTAGGATAACTTGCGGATCCGGTGGAAGAAAGGGTAAGCCCTGAAGGAGGTTGACCTGAGTCGTCCACCAAGTTAAGGATAGGCGTAGCGCTTGTGTGACTGTGATTATGGAGGACAGAGGCTGAAAAGCTTGAATCCATTGTTGTCGTAGAGTCCATTGTGTTACCCTCATGGCTAGTCTGGTCATGGGAGTGACTTGAACCGAGGATGCCATGTGTCCTAGGAGAACTAGGAATTGGCGAGCTGTGGCAGTGTCTTGAGACTGGAGCTGGTGAGCTAGGGACATGAGAGTTTGGACCCGTTGTAGCGGAAGGTAGGCCTTTGCCTGTAAGGTGTCCAAGTCTGCCCCAATGAAAGATAAGGTTTGAGATGGGACGAAGCAAGATTTCTCGTAATTGACAAGAAACCCTAAGGAAAGGAGTGTGTTGATTGTCAATTGTAGGGAGGACCGGGCAATCTGAGGGGTGGAGGCCCTGATCAGCCAGTCGTCCAGATAGGGGTATACGTGGACACCTTCCTTCCTGAGGAATGCTGCTACAACTACGAGGCATTTGGTGAAGACCCGTGGAGCAGATGCCAGACCGAAAGGCAGTACTCGGTATTGATAATGGTCGCGGCCTACGAGAAACCGCAGATATTTGCGATGGGATTGTGTTATCGCAATATGGGTATAAGCTTCCTTGAGGTCGAGGGAGCATAGCCAATCCCCTTTCTGCAGCAGAGGGAGTAACGTGCCCAGGGTTACCATCTTGAATTTTTCTTTTTGAAGGTACTTGTTGAGGGCTCGAAGGTCTAAAATTGGACGTAGCCCTCCTGATTTCTTTGGAATTAGGAAGTATCTGGAATAGAATCCCTTGCCTCGTTGAGAGGGAGGAACGAGTTCTATAGCATTTGATTGCAGAAGAAGAGATACTTCCTGTTGTAATTGAGCCAAATGGCTGGATAGACTCCACGCTTGAAGCGGCGGGGAGTCTGCCGGAAGAGTTATGAAATTGAGGTGGTAACCCTGTGCGATAATCGCCAGCACCCACTGGTCTGAGGTAATCCGTATCCAATGCTGTAGAAAGTGGCACAGACGACCCCCTACAGGGATGTGGGGGAGTGGGATATGGCATGTGCTCCGAGTCGGGAAGTCAAAGGCCTGCCGCAGGCCCGGGGGGTGGGGCTACAGCAGGTCTTTGTTTCCGAGGTTGGCGTGGCTGAGGTCTGGTGGAGGATCGAGCCGGACGAGGCCTAGTCGACGGAGGGTAATAACGACGTGGCCGAAAGAATGACTTTTTGGAGTCCTTCTTAGGTGGTGGTTTGGAGGATACCTCAGATGGAACAGACGAAAGTTGTTTCAACGTCTCGTGGTGATCCTTCAATTCCGCCACAATTTGTTGAATCTGTTCTCCGAACAGATTATCCCCTAAGCAGGGTAAATCGGCTAGACGATCCTGAACCTCTGGGCGAAGGTTGGATGATTTTAACCAAGCCCAACGTCTGGCTGAGATGGCAGTAGCTGAGACTTTCGTGGAAGCATCGAAGATATCGTAGGCCGTTCGGATCTCGTGCTTCCCAGCTTCAAATCCTTTGTGAAGGAGGGCTTGAAGCTGTGGCTGGTATTGGTCCGGTAAGGTGTCAGCGTAGTCCTGCATTTGTTTAAGGATAGCTCTGTTGTACTGAGTCATATAAAGTTGGTATGAAGCTATACGAGATATCAACATAGCCCCATGATACACTTTCCTTCCCACACTATCAAGAAATTGGTTGTCCTTGATAGGGGGAGTGGAAGAGTGTGGCTTTAAACGCTTGGCTTTCTTTTGCGCAGACTCAACTACAACAGAGCGATGATCCAGTTGAGACTTCTGAAATCCTGGTGCTGACTGAACGAGGTAGGTTGAGTCAGCTTTTTTATTGACTGGTGACACAGATGAAGGTGATTCCCAGTTTTTCTTTAAAAGATCCAGAAATACTTGGTGAATGGGGATGGAAGCGATGATCTTGGGGGCATCCAGAAATTGGAGCAGCTCCATCATTTGGTGCCTGTCATCGGTCTCAGATTGCAGCTGAAAAGGCACAACTTCTGACATCTCCTTTACAAAATTTATAAAGGAGAGATCTTCAGGAGGAGATCGTTTTCTACTCTCTGTAGGAGATGGTGGGGATGGTAAATCTGTATCTGAAGATGAATCATCACCCCAGGTATCATAAGGATCATGTAAGGTTTGCTGTCCTGAAGGACCTGGTAGAGGATCCAAAGGCATCGATGGAACCGGTGCTGCAAGCGGAACAGTGAACGGCATCGAGGGCTTCGGGGCCACCGATGGAATCGGTGCCGATCTTGGAATCGATGGAGCCGAAGGATAAATCGGTGGAAAGGTATGTGAAGGCACCGATGGAACGACACCGGACGGAGGAATCCGGAACGGTGTTTCTCCTGTCGATGAATGTCCTTCCGGAGATGATGGTGTAGTCGGTGCTAATGAAATCACCGATGGAAGGGCGCGCATAAGTGCCTCCATACGATTTAGTATCGGTGCCAACGCTTCCACTATAGGCTCGGTGGTCGGTTCCATCCTCGGTGGCAGAGTCGGTGCTGAGGTCGGTGCCTGAGGCGGTGCCGGAATCGGTGCCGGAGGCGGTGCCGGTGGAGGCTGGAATCTTCGCATCGCATTCTCGATGGCCTCCTGGACCAGCCGGTCCAGTTCTGCCCGGAGACCAGGGGTAAGCATACCCGGCTCGACGGGAGAGGGAGGCTGAGGCAGGGCCGGAGGGACCACCGTAACCGGTGGGATCACGGCCCCCGCACCCCGGGAGGGTGAGGGTTTCCTCGGTGCCTGCGAACGAGACGTGGACGGTGCCAGGTCCGACCGAGGCTTTTTCTTCGGTGGCTCGGCCTGTTCAGAGGTCGATGGTTGCGGATCCTCGACGGGCCGAGACTTGTGCCGTCGATGGCGATGCTTATCCTTCCGATCTCCTCGGTCATCCGGGGAGGGGACAGGAGTCGACGGCCGAGAAGTCATCGATGGTGGACGGTCACCGGCGGGTTGGCGATGGTGGTGCAACTTCGACGGTGCCGGTTCCGATGACGTCGATGCTATCGATGGCGTTGGGGTGGGTGCATGGAAGAGGAGCCCCATCTTCTCCATCCTGGCCTTGCGACCCTTAGGTGTCATTAAGGCACATTTGGTGCAAGTCAGGACATCATGCTCACTACCCAAACATAAAACACAAACCCTATGGGGGTCAGTGATGGACATAGTCCGGGTACAATCCGGACATCGACGGAACCCCGTCGCCATGGCTTAAGGCCAAATTTAGGCGCGGGCTCAGTAAGTTCCCACAGGCCTCAAGGGCCAAAATCGACGGCCGCCGATTAAAAAAGGGAAAAAACTTACCGGTTTCCGCGAAAGTGACAAAAATTTGTCGAAGGGAGACCCCTGAGGGGCAAATTTTCTTCGGATAGAAAAATACCGAATTCCTGTCAGGAACGTGGTTAGAGAGCTCCTTTCACCGCGTGGCAACTGCTGCGCGGAAAAAAGAAGACTGAAGGGAGACCCCTGCTGGCTGCAGGGTCAGTGCCTTGCTGGGCATGCCCAGTAGGGGCCAGTCAAAGTTCTGTTTAAACTTTGACAGAAGTTTTCCGTGGTGGGCTCCATCCTCGATGTCACCCATTTGTGAGGACAACCATCCTGCTTGTCCTGTGAGAAAATTCTTTTCAAATTCTCATATGTTGGGAAACAAGCCGATGCAATACCATACATTCAGACTAGCGCACAGGTTAACCCACAACTGGACATGTGCTTTAGATGTGCGTCCATAACCCCTGATGCAATAAGGTGATCAGCACATCCAAACCAGGGCATAGCTAATAGTGCTAATCACATGCAAATGCCATGTTGATGAGGCTATTAGCTAGTACCCACTTATGTAAAAAATAAGTGTGCGCTCGACTCTCACATTTTAAACTTCAAAACTTAATGCCAGACCCAGAGCTGGTGTTAAGTCTTGAGGAGCACCAAATGTTTATCAGAAAAGCAGAAAATACTGCTTTTCTTTGGTTCTTCAGGCTTAATATTGTGGCGATATTAAGTCAGAGGAACCACAGAAATAAGCAGTGTGAAAAAAAAATTTTTTTTAAATGTCTCAACAGCAGTCATTTTAAGGAAACGGACGCTCAATTTTATAAGCATCTGTTTTCCTAACCCGCGTACAGCCACTTCTCCTGGGTGTCTGATGCAGAGTAGGTGTTAGGGATGTACATTATCCCCTAGCACCTCCTTTTTAACACAGCATCTCAGACTACTGCATTATGCACCTGGAAGAGCTGGATGGGCACGCATTAGGAAAGCAGGCGCTCGAACATGAGCGCCCATTTTTCCAGTGCAGATATTGCATCGGCCTGAAAAGTTGGCCATTGTGTTTATACTACAAACTTCTAATTTAGCATGCCACAGTTTTCACCACTGGTACATCACAATGATTTCATGGTTGTTTACACAACTCACATTCAGCTGAAACCCAAAATGCTGTGTGAAAGCTTTTGAGCTTTTATGAGTTGTTCAGAGTTTCGCGAAGCCCCATGGCGTTTTTGGCCCTAAGAAGAGATCACTGCAGCTGTAAACAGAGGGGCTGGCCTGAGAAGTCTGCCCACACAATAGAGAACTCTGCTGCTCAGTCTCCAGTGCTGAAGTATGAATTCCCAGCCGTTTCAGTCCAACCAGGCTTCCTCCTCCCATATCTGAATCAATAAACCTGCAGCACTTTACAAAAAAAAACAAAAAACCCCCAAAAAATATGCCAAGATCTGAAAACTTAACCTGACCCATTACTCTTTAACTCATCCACTATCTAGCAAAAATCAGCAATCCCTAAGCAGATCCATCAGTATGTAATCCATCACTTCTTTATCAAGCCAATCTCTCATTTTTAAGCACTAAAACTTAAAAAAGATGTACTTCAGAAAACTAGACAAGGTCTCCTTCTTCCAAACATACACCATGACCAGTTTTTGTACTGCTTTTTCTTGCTCTCTCAGGCTGCGTATGCCTGGCTTGATTCTCTGGCTCTTGATTTTTAATAGCATTCTTCTGCTGGAAATGTGAAGAGGAGGAAGAACTGAGAAATGATGAAACACCGAGAGTTACTGCAATTTACTTTACTTATTCCCCTAAAGAACTGTTGCAAATCGATGTTTTCTTCAAGGCTGTAGCTATTGCCTCAGAGCTTAGGGAGAAGATAAATAACCAGGCTTTTTTTTCACACTGGGAACAGTTTGTAGAAGATTTTAAAGCAATATTGCTGTTGTTTTTTGTACACAAAACATTTAAAATATACTAAATCATTAGGATATACCTTTTATTTCAGCTCCTTCTTGAATAGATATTCATATTTAAACTATTTGAAAGTTTCTGCTTCATGACTCTCACCAATCATAGTTGAGAGGCAGTTCTGACAAAATAAGGCAGGAAGCAACGCCTTTTGAAACAAGTATGAACATAGGTAATATGGTACTCATGAAATGTTGATATGTAGACACCACCACTGTGGACTGAAAATCCAAAATGGCTACTAATTCCAACATGGCTACCTACGCAGCTTCCATTCTGGTTTTTTTTTTCCCAGCTATACAGATGTCTTCGCTAAAGACAATGATCTTTTTAAAAATGGTCTTGTAATGAAATTTTCTTTCAAACAAGTCCCACAACATCTTTAGACGTTAATCTGTTCCAATGTTTATGGTTCCCTGAATCCTAAATCACACTTCAGACTGCATAGCACAAAATGTATATTTTCAACTCTGTGCCCTTTCACATTGCTGATGTACCATTTTGTGCGTTTAGTATGAGCATCGATCAATGTTTAGAGGTCATGCATGCTTTGGTTTTGGACTTTACACACTGAACACGGCTCGTTTTATAGAAGAGTGCTGAAAGCCACATCTGTTATGTGTGATAGCCTGTAAAACAGATCATCATACTGTAAGAAAACATAAAAATAATGTTGATCAATCTCAAGTTATGTCATAATGCTATCAACTGAACGCAGTGAAAAACTATACATCAATAACATCAATTTTGAATACAACCAAAACAATTAAATGTGTGTTCAATAAGAGTTATATTTCATGTATATTTCAACACTGCAGTCAATCAAGTAGCCCCATGAATAGTTATATAAGCAAAACAACAGTTACAGAACACATGATGTCTTGTTTTGGCATGGCCCCTAACAAGCTTTCCATATCAGTGAGCATCCTGAAGCTACAAACATTACTCTGACAACCGTTTTTTCATTTCCAAGAAATTAATTCCCAAACAGCATGCAACAGCTTTAAAAGAAATTACCACTTCACCATGAATGACCATCACCAAATTTCTAGGAGTGGGTAGTCAATATGATATAATGTAGCTTATCCCCCCATATGTGGCCACCTGTGGTAACTCATTCCATATTTTCCACATTGTGGCTTTTCCAAAACTGGCAAAGAAAGAAGTCCTATCACACTCAGCCTGATGCTAGAAGCCATTTTTAAAAACTAAATCACTGGCTAAATAGACAGACATGGCTTAATGGGGAAGAGTCAACATAGTTCTAGCAAAGGTAAGTCTTATCTTATCAATTTTTTAAGTTTATGAAGGTGTAAATAAACATGAAGATAAAGGTGAGCCGATTGATATAGTGTATTTAGATTTTTTGGAGGTATTTGACAATGTCTCCTATGAAAGTCTCCTCAGGAAATTAAAAAGGTCATGGGATAGGATGCAGTGCCCTATTGTAGATAGTAACTGGTTAAGGAAACAAAGAGTAAGACTAAATGGTCAGTTTTCAAAATGGAGCAAGGTCATAGGGATCAATACTAGGACCTGGGCTGTTAAATTCATAAATGAACTTAAAATGGAACAATGAGTGAGGATATAAGATTTGCAGATGACACAAAATTATTCACAGTTTAAAAAAAAAAAAAAAAAAAAAAAAGCAGATTGCAAGGAACTGCAGAAGTACCTTTGAAACAGCAGACTGGAAATCTGACTGGTAGATTACATTTAATGTGGGAAAGAGCAAAGTGATGCACATAGGGAAAACAATCCCAACTATAAGTACATGATGCAGGGTTCTGTACTGGGAATCATTACCAAGGAAAAGGACCTTGGTGTCATCGTGGGCAATCCATTGAAATCCTCAGATCAGTGTGCGGTAGCAGTCAAAAAAAAAAATAGAATATTAAGAATGATGTGAAAAGGAATGGAGAATACAACAGAAAAAATCCATTGCCTCTGTATCGATTATAGTGCAACCACATATTTATTTTATTTTTATTTCACAACTTTTTTATACAGACATTCGTGCAGTTCTGGTCACTCCCATCTCAAAACGCATATAGCGGAACTAGAAAAGATGCAGAAGGAGGCAACAAAATGATAAAGATGGAACGGCCCCCCTATGATGAGAGGCTATGCAGGTTATAGTCCTTCAATTTGAAAAAAAAAAAAGACAGCCGAGCGGAGGACATGACAGAAGTTCATGAGGGGAGTGAAACCCTTTCACTCGCCATGAAACTAACAATCAATAGATTTAAAAAAAATCGTAGAAAGTACTTTTTCACTCAGTGCACAATCAAGCTGTGGAATCTGTTGCCAGAGGATGTGGTCAAAGCAGCTAGCATAGCGGGGTTTAAGAAAGGTTAGGACAAATTACTGGAGGAGAAGTCCATCAACATCATTAGCCAGGTAGACTGAAGGAAGCGTTTGCTATCCCTGGGGATGAGTAACAAGAAATAGATCATCTTTTTGGTATCTATGGAGTACTTATGAGCTGGACTGGCCACTGTTAGAGACAGGATGCTGGATTTGATGGACATTGATGTGACCAGGCATTGCATTTCTTATGCTCTTACATAATCCTCTGAGAGCTCTTGACTTCTCTTCACCGAGTTTCATTCTGTTCCAAAGAGTTCTCCACTGATAATTACATGTGTCCACCAGATCTCCCACTGTCTTTCCTCCAGGAACAAGTCCCCATGGCAATGAACCAGTACTAATAAATGGAATGCATGAAGCCTCCATTGTAGCATTTGGGAGGAATAGTGAGGGATATGACTGGGACTCTGATGCATTTTATAAGACCAGAGACAAAAGCGAGACACTCCAGTATGAGACTTTATTGATGTGTAAGAGGGTCCGTGAAATGAAGAATAGGCGAGATGTCACAACATAACCAGCTAGAGGATGCAGGTGCTGTGATCAGAATGTGTCAAACGCATGATGTAAGGAATACGTATAAGGTCTGTAAATGAGGCCGCTACAGCCCAAGAGGCCAGATAGCTGGGGATGATAAAGAACAATTCTGTGACACCCGCATGTGAGCCATGTAACGGTTTTGTCCTGTTTGACCTGGGTCAAGTAGGAACTGTCACCCAACTTCCCGCAGGTGCAGTAAGGTTTTGCACACATGAACATCTGTGCCAATAAAAGTCCATATGGTAAGCTAAGTCAGAGCTTTTCAGAAGAAGGAAAAATCTAGGCTGTGGCAGGCTACCAAATATCACTTTGCCAACCTTCAGTTAAGAAATCCTGCTATGCGGTCCCAGGGTACATATCACATGCTGGCTCAGTGAGCCAAAATGCAAAGACAGCATGAAAAAGAAAACATTCATCTGCAAACACGCCTGAGCAGGAAGTCAATGACAGTACATCAGAGAATCAACCACAGGAAATACCCCCAGACCTATGAAGGCATGTAGATTCAGCAAGAAAACACCCAGGGATCTGCTTTAGAAATAATGAAGGATACTGTCTCCTGCACTCAAGCCACCTACAGGAAGAGTTCTTAGAGGCTGGTGGATAATGCAGGAAAAAAAAAGTGGGTATAGAGGTATTTTAATATATCCAGTCAAATGTCATGTAGGATGAAATGGGTATATAGTGCTGTAATGGAGCACTGTATACCTTTATATTTGGAAAGCAGCATGCACGCCAAAACTCTCTCCCTTTCCATTGGTGCCACAACCTTTTCTAAGCCTGAGCCCCAGGGCAGCTTCCTGATTATTTCTGCAGCAGGGGACTGGAAGGTAGCAGAGTGCACTGCACTTAGAAGAATACACCAAAATTATGGAGAATATTTTAATGAGATATTTCCTATTAAAGAGTAGGTGGCTGCGTTGTAGCTCCATCAAAGCTGATAGGTCTGATCAAGGACTGCCCTGGCAATGCTTTCAGATCCTGGCTGTTCCAAACTTTCCCACCCTGAAATCACATCTGCAGAGCACATTTCACTTTAGCTGACATTTTGAGTCAAACAGATGAAGAGATGCTTTGGGAACAACTGTACATCTTGACATGTGCAACGGATCCACAAACCCAGGGCTGACCTTAAGGGAGTGCGGGGCCTGGGGCAAATCAACCGGCACAGGCTTCCCCACCTCCTAAGAATGAACAGCTGAGAGGTTCCCCCTCTAACCTTGAAGAACTGGGCAAGGGGGATCTCCTCCCAGACTGAAGAAGAGGATCCCTTGAGACTGAACAGTCTGCCATTGTGCCTCACCCTCCTGACCCATACCGGACGTCTTCACCATGCGCGGGCCTCTGCAGCAACTGCCCTGCCAGCTGACGAAGAGACATCAGATGCACAGGGCAGGGCCCCCTGCCACAGCACAAGGCCTGGGGCACTCACCCTTCTTGTTCCCCCTCCTCCCAAGGGTGACCCTGCATGAACCCCAGCTCAATCATATACTAGCTATGAGACATGGAGAACAAAGCAGCAGAAAACAACTATAAGTCCCTTCAGGTCTGACCAGTTTCATCCTTGATGACAGCTCCGTGCAGGTTAGGAGCCTGCAGGACAGCAGAAGTGTGCCCTGAGTAAATACTGTGGGACTCAGGTACCAATGAGAAATGAATCATTCGGGAGAAAAACTGCAGGGGCAAGAGGGAGTAAAAAGAAAACAGTGTTCTGCAAATCACAAGTCTGGTATTTTATGGAGGGCATTAAATGTGTGTGGGAGTGATTTGGAGACAGAAGAAGCTTGTCATCACCAGAACCCTAGGCAGCACGTGACCTGGTGCTAAAGTAGATGACTTCTGTAGGAACACGCTTAGAAGAAGATTTTAAAGAATATTCCTAGATGGGAAACCCAGGTTAGATTAAGGAATTCGGCAGGTACAACAAGGGAGCCAGCGTTCACAGGCCTTGGGGCAATGGCAGGCTAGTTAAGAGCATACTAGTGTGGGGCTCTGAAGGGAACTATTATGTGCGCCTCTCAGCCAGGGGAGCATTGACTAGCCACAAACGAAGGGGCACGTGGCGCCATAACCATAGCAAGGGGCCAGTCCTGACTGTGCTAGAAGCCCCAATGGAGCCAGAGGAAACTGCAGTGCCCTCCTCCTGCTTAAATAAAAGTGCTAGGAAGATTAGTGTTCCCAGAACAAGTTACACTGATTCCATAAACAGTCATCTGCCTGGGGGGGGGGGGGGGGGGGGGGGGTACTGAGAGCGAGGTGCTCTTAAGTGGAACGGCATTACGATGAGAATAAGTGAAATCTATGGTCTTGATATACCATAATAAGTTAAGACAGTTTCTGCTGCCTCTAATGTCTTGCTGGTTAATTTGTGCCATCGGGAGGGGGGGGGGGGGGGAGTGTAGAGGTATGGGCCCTATGTGCAATGTACCAGGCACACGTGTGACATGATGGAACTGTCACAGCCTCCTCCAATCCCCCCTCTGCTCTCCATTTTCCGCTTCATTGGATTATGAATGAAAATGCAGTTGGCCCCTTGCCGCTGGCTACTGGCACTTGCCACACTTCTGCGCTTTTCCCCTTGTTTTGCAATTCTGATTTCCAAGCTTTGGAGCTGATGCTGTGAATGCAAGAGGGCTGGGGGGGGGGGGGGGATGGGGAGGAGGGAGGCGGGGGAAGAGGCAGGACAGCAAATCCCCTCAGGCCAACATTTTAAATGCAATCTTTTCTTACTCCTGCCTTTGTGATTATTTTATATTTGGCCACATCCAAACAGAAAGAAAGGTGGAAAGACACAGCACAGGTTACAGCCGAGCCATAAGTGTTTGGGGGCTCCTTCTCGCAATTGTTGCTAAGGCACCTCCCATCCTGACCCACAGCAGCACGGTGAGTCCATCTCTGCCCTTCGCAGCTATCATCTCAATCCTGATTCAATGTAGCATCCCCGGGCCTAACTGCTTCCCCCACTAATGCACACAGGCACAAACACCAGGGTTGCCACCTGGCTCCATGACATAAGGAACAGGCTAATCCAGCCCTGGGTTTTATCCTACCACATCATCCCATTGATTAACCTGGGACAATCAGATCTACAAGTCCCTGTGTGCAATAGGGTAAAAACATGGACTGGATTAGCCTGCTCCTTATGTCATGGAGCCAAGGGGCACCCCTAACACACAGCACACACATACCATCAGTGTTCCACCATCCTGACCTATACTGCCAGTGAGGTTCTTTCAGCTCTGCTAATATAGTAGCATAGGACATGATTTACTAAGCTTTTTTTTTTCCTATAGACACAGAGCATGAAAAAAAAAGAGCCTTAGTAACTAAGGCTCATGTTAACACAATAGAGCAGGAGTGGCCAATTCTGGTCCTTAAGAGGACAAACAGGCCTGGTTTTCAGGATATGTACAACAAGTATGCATGAGATAGATTTGAATGCACCGCCCCACTGTATGCGGATCTCTCTCATGCATATTCATTGTGGATATCATGTAAACCAGTCATGTCTGTGGCTCTTGAAGACTGGAACTGGCCACCCCTACAGTAGATAATGGCAGAAAAAAGACCAGAAAAAGGTTTTGCCTCCCTGCCAACAGATGGAGACAGAGAAGAAAAGCTTTACTGACACTGCTACTTAACCTAGTGTGCCACCTGCAGTCCCTCAGTATGACTTGTAACCAAGCCGAGATGAGAGTAACTAAAGTAGTAACTGAGACCCCCAACCCCCCTCAACGAGCAGGAGGAAGGCAGACCCTAACTCATAACTCTGTGCCTGGAACCACCAGGAACATGAAATAAAACACCACTGAACCCAACAAGCAACTCTGTACCATGATATTCTAACCTTACTATTCTAATAATATAAGCGGACTTTCTTAAATGGGTGGGGCTCTGGACTGATCTGTGGTATTCCAGGAATGAAAATTATCAGGTAAGAACCAATTTTCTTTTCCTGTTCATAGCCCAGATCAGTCCAGACTCTTGGGGTGTACCCAAGTTCCCTTAAACTGGGGACCCAAGAATGTCCCATTTGCAGTTTGTTGAAAGTGTGCAATGAATTCCAAGTAGCCACTTGACAGATTTCCTGTAGCAACAGTGCACTAACCCAGTCAGTCTCTTGGGAAGTTGTAGCCTGTTGGTACCAAATCGGGCTACCTCATGACCTGCAGTGTCACAAGGTCGGGCTTCCACTCTCTCTTCAATATTTGACAACTAAGGATTCTCTGTGCTTAGCCCATGAATTCTATTACTATTAGTATTTTAGCTTTTGCCACCTGCTGCAGGAGGGCATTCCATGCATTCACCACACTTTCTGTGAATAAAAGTTCTAATCCTCCATTTTGTCCTACTTTCCTCTCTCCATTATAATTTCAAAGAGAGGAACCAAATTTGAACATGGAGGGCGGCGGCATCATCTCCTACAGTGAGATCCTCCAGGGAATCCCAGGAACAGGCATAGGAGGGTACTGTCTTCTGAACTGTACTAACACAACATGAAGAGAGCTGGCATGCTCTGAAATCCTGTCTCGGTAAATTAAAGCCTCTGGACTCCTAATAACACATTTCTCGTTCACGGATATTATTGTGGAATTGCTCATATCAAGCTTTTATGATCTCAAAGACAACATTAAGGCTAATAGGACAAGATGGAAAATATTCATCTCGGAGAAAGGCAGAGCACATACTAAATTAGACAAATAAGGTGGTGTGGATGCACAGTGCTCTTGGAGCCTGGGCACCACTGTGGGGATTTATGCGACTATACTGGTGAGAAGATCCATGGAATCTTCAAGTAAGAAACAGATGTTTGTGGGGCCAGCCTGGTGGTTCGGTGGCAGTGGCTGCATACTGCCATATGGGGTTTGATTCCCAGATTAGGTCTTTGTTTCCCCAAGCCATTCACGGCTGGGGATACTGCCGAAGCAGCGTTAAGAACTCCTGTTGGGAAAGGGAGTACCAGTCATCAAGCAATGGCAAAAACTACTCTATGATTATTTATCATTTCCATAGTACTACTAGACATATGCAGCACTGTGGCCATACTTACAGGTCTATCCAGTACCGAGCGGTAGGAAGAGCTGCGTTAGTGCCTGCGGCACCAGCGGTTGCCGCACGCACAGTGCAGCACACCTACCGCTCGATCCTGAACACTAATTTTATGTAAATGTAAACCGCGTCTAAGAAGGGCCCGTGAAGCCTTAGGCCCGCGCAACCCATTTTACTGGATAGAGCGCCTATACAGTATCCTGGGTGCGCGGGCCTAACGCTTCACGCCACGCTGGTATCTGTCATTTCAAATGTCATTTGAAATGACAGATACCAGGAAGTCGGGACTGCCAATCCCCCCTCCCCTCAGCAGGGCGCGAAAAGCAGCCTTGCTCCGGGAGGAGGGGAGACTGACAGCGGCGAAGCAAAAAAAAAAAAAAGCGAAAAAAACCAAAAGCAAAAGCAAAAAGTAAGTTGCTTCACGGCGAAGCATCCCCGATCGGACTTCTCCTGCCTAAACTTACTTTTTTTGCAGCCGTCCGGCCATCTGAAGAAGGTATCGTGGCTCCCCTCTGCCTCCCGGGGAAGATGGATGCCAGCACGGGGGAAAGCGGCCCCTGTGCATTCAATTGGCTGTTCAAGACGAGACGTCACATGCCGTGACGCCAAACGTCGTGACGTCACGTCTTGAGCAGCCAATTGAATGCACAGGAGCCGCTTTCCCCCGTGCTGGCATCCATCTTCCCCGGGAGGCAGAGGGGAGCCACGATACCTTCTTCAGATGGCCGGACGGCTGCAAAAAAAGTAAGTTTAGGCAGGAGAAGTCCGATCGGGGATGCTTCGCCGTGAAGCGGCGAAGCGACTTACTTTTTGCTTTTGCTTTTGGTTTTTTTCGCTTTTTTTTTTTTTTTTGCTTCGCCGCTGTCAGTCTCCCCTCCTCCCGGAGCAAGGCTGCTTTTCGCACCCTGCTCCGGGAAGAGGGGAGAAGTGACAGCGGCAAAGCGACTTACTTTTTGCTTTTGTTTTTTTTGCTTTTTTTTGCTTCGAGAGGAGGGAGAGGACTGGGGCTGCCCCGGAGACCGGCACCCAAGATCGCGGCCGGGGCAGGTGAGTGAGGGCTGGGGGAAAGCTTGCCACCTACCCTTACCCCTGCCTCTACCACAGGGTCAGGGTAGGCGGTAAGTTAGCAGGTTAAACGCGCGACAAAATGGCAGGGAAAGATAGTGATAATCGGGGCGCTGGTTACGGGATGCTAGGGAATAGCTAATTCGCTCGTTTGCATGCAATATCCATGCCGCATGCGGAAGGGGTTGGCCGGGGATTTTAGGACGCGGTAGGAGTAGGTTAAAGTGGATTCGGGATCGCAGGAAGGGATAACGCGGCCGGAAAGTGAGTAAAACGCGGCTTAGGAGCAGGGTAAACGTGGCCGCACTTTACAGGATAGACCTGTTAGTTAGCTGGGCTCTAAAAGGATCCACAATGCAAGCTAACAAGATCTATACATACAACCATGCAATGCATTTCTATTCTAAGCTACTATTCTTGGCTAAAAAGGTTCTTTTATATGTTGGGACTTTGAATAGATATTCATATTCAATTATAAACGTCCATGAAGGGAATTACAATAGATCTCTCACTACTACTAGGGATGTACAATTGTTTAGGACAAATTAGGCAATTTCAATGTAATTTTCTAATTCATCCTGGTTCGGGGAACTCGAAATTTCAAGAAAATTTGGTTTTCGGGTTAGCGTGCACTAACCGGAAATTCGAGTCCCCCAAATTACAAAGGCCCAAACCACAGGAAATACAAAATTTCCCATGGCGGGCCGAAAGCTTCGGGCTTTGCACATCTCTAACTACTACTGCAGCAATACATATTTACTGGACAACACTGCTAGCATGCAAACAGCACCACAAACCAAAATTGTTTCTTTGCTTCCTCCCCCTTTGAAAGCTGTTTGCTCAGGTAAGTGCAGAACATCTGAAATATATCTGAAAGGGGACACTCCCAGGCTGACTGGACTTGAGATGGATCACAGTATCCTTGCTGAGATGTACAGGTCCCACTCAAATGTGCCCACCTAGCTTCACTTTGTACCTTTTTGGCCAATGGTTTGAAGTTTCCATGCCTATGTACTCAGATTTTGGGTGCAAACCAGAAGATTTATTGCAGTTTATGGAGCTCTTCTACCAACCTACAGATCTCTGCAGTAATCTTACAATATGCAGATCTTCAAGTATCCAAATCACAGTGATGATAGTTCTGGCTTTAGGTCAAAATGGTAATCAGCACAGATTGTGGCAAGTTAGACAGGTTTTGGTTCAGTCAGAGTTGTATAAGATCAGAGTCAACTATGACTCAGGGGACCCTCCTCCCACCACCACAATCACAACCTCCACCATCCCCACCCTTTCCTGATGTGGAGATGGCTCTGATTAAACCAGCTCATCCGTTCCTAATAGAAAGGCCAGTTCAAGGCTCAAGGTAAATAGACAACTGCCTAAGGAATAGTCAGCAGCAGGGCGGGGGGTGGCACCCACCTGAATGCTTTAGCTGGCTCTGTCTGTGGTCCAGGTATCCAGGCCTCAAGACCAGAGCTATCAGAGCTGCCACAACCCTACTCTTCCTTCCCACTCTGACACCAAGAAAGTACATTTAAAGTGCAGCTCTCTTTATGATTGCCAGGTCTAGTACTAGAGGGGAAGCCCAAGAGTAGAGTTGATGCTAGAGGGCCAGCATCCACCCAAATGTTCCTTCACCACATTGCTACCTGCAGTAGTCCCCCCAATTCCACCTGCCCAGCAAATCTTCCTTGAAGTGTTATCACTATACCAAGTCACCCTCAGACTGAGTACTAGGCAATAGGACTCGTCTGTAAGTGCTACAGGCTCACAGACTGCATGGTGGCACTTTCCCCTACAACCAGAGGCTTCCTGTCTGGGCAGGGAACATGCACCTCAGGGGAGGGGTTGGCTACCATGACACCTGTGCGTTCCACTGGCTCGCTGTCCCCCATGCTCACAAGGGCGGCTGCTGTCTAATGGCCAGGCTTGGTTCACCCACTGCAGTGATGTGACTAAGAAAGACTTTCCGAGCAGATAAGAAATTGATGGGAGGGCACAGAGCAAATGAAGGGGAATAGTTGGAGGGATGATGGGTCAGCAAATATTTGAATTGCTTATGATGGAGATAACCTTCAGCCAGTCCTGTCTAACAGATATAAGATTTCTTCATGTGAGGCTGTGATGTACCACTGGTTCAGTTCCACATCCAGTGTGTAGGCTTTTCTCGAATTACAATTGCAAGAAATTAATAAATAACACAGTAATTCCAAGATAAAAGGAAAAAAACTAAAACCAGCCCGCAAGGCATTTCGATGTAAGCTCTTTGTTCATCGCAGTGTCCACATTACATATTTCTCATGCTTTTCAAACACAAATTGAAGAAACCTGCACTTCCCTGATAAAATGCATCCCTTGACAGGGTAAGAGTTTTATCCAGGCATGCAGGGGTTCTCGACAGAAAGACTCCATTGGACAGGAGAAGTAAATAATACCACAAAGCACAATTTCATTATTAATGCAGCGGTGGAACAGCCAGCTATAATCACATTAGCACGGATATTCATATCTATGCCAAGGTGCAGTACAATATATAGCCAATTTGTATTCATTCCATTTCTATTGAATTTAAAGTCACTGTGAAATAGTGCCTCATTACAGAATGAAGCAGTTTAGAAACTATATATTTACGGAAAATCAGATATCCTTGTAACACTCCGGAATCCACAGCCGGGCGCTTTTGTAGAGACACCGGATAACTACACTGCCGTCGATCTTCTGACAGCAAGATCTACATTAGAGAGGCATTGTTAAGAAGGATGAATGTTTTTGTGGGACAAAACGCAGCTTAATACTGTGAAAACTCCAAGGCCAGACTCTGTTGTCGTTTACGAGGCATGCCTTCATCTGGCTTCCACTGCTGGGGGGGAACAGTTCTCAGCACATTTGCAACCAAAGCACTAAGAGAAAATGGAACTGCTAAAATATTCTCATCTTTTATGCAAGAGATGACTAAAACTAAACCATTAAACTAAATCAAGCATCTAATATATAGCGGAGGCCAAGGAGGTAAGATGTTGATAAGAAAGATAAACTGGATGTTTGGTATGCTGCCTGGGACATAAAGGTAGATTTTACATTTTTAACTACTGTAAATGCAGTAAAACTAGACAGTAGGGGAGACATCACGATAAGGAGGACATTTGCTTTGATAAACTTCAGCTGAACAGCTTTATCTTAGGGTGGACAAACAATTCCAGAAGGTCAGAAAAACACTTAGCCTGTTTCGGCTAAATTTCATTCCATTCTATTTAATGCAGGGTGCTTGGCTTAGGGCTACAGAGAGTGAGAGTTGCAGAATGCAGTGGAACAGAAGTTGAACCGAGCTGTCTGAGAACTCTGTCACAGTAATGCCACGGAGTAACACCAGTAGTGTGTGCCACATCCACAGCATTGCAGTTACTGAATAGAGAAGACAGCTGCCCATGCAACGGCTGCAGATGCAACACAGGCACAGCACTGGCCACAAAAAAAATGTAAGCTCTTCTTCTTGCAGTGGGCCATGACTTGCACTTCTGAAAAGGCTCACAAGACGCTGTATGGCAGTGACACTCAGAAGCCACTTACAAACAGGCAAACAGATGGAAAAAAAAAATTAAAAAACAATTAAAAAAATTGTAAGATCATGGGCTCCTGGAGGTTGGTTTATTTTAACATTCTTCAATCCTGAATCCCCTCTGATAATGAAAATTTTCAACAACTATTTACCCACATAAATCAGCTGTCTGATAAAAGCACATGTGTACCTCCACCGAGCAGCCACGTTATATGGGGCCGGAACACCACAACACAACTAGCTGAACATTTTGAAAAACCTACGCATGTTATTTGGAAGGGAAAGAACATACACAGAAAAAGGAGGTAGAAATCTGTGTGGGTACTTTTTTTTCCTGGGCAATTTTCAAAGATTAAGTACATATGTACTTTCTGCTTTAAGAACTGACGCGAAGTCCACAGGTTAAAAGTATGCATGGACTTAACAAATACCTGTGTTGTTTTCAAAACTGCCTCCTAAAGGTGCTACATTACCCAATAGGCACAAGCTGACACTTGCCGACAGCCCCCCACCTCACACACTCTGCCCCCCCCCCCACACACTGACTGTTATGTAGACAGTATTACTGAAAGTAAAAACGATAAATTTAGTGCGAGGCCACTGAGCCGGAGCCTGCTCACAGACTCTACCACGGCCCCACCCTTCTTCTAGCATGCAGAGACCCCACACTGAATTTTTGTGGTTATTTTAATACTATTACATACCATGAGGAAAGGTTCCCCCCTCCCCCACCACCAAAGGTGCACCACTGCTCATAAACGCCTGAAAGGTTGAAGAACGTGACGGCACAGTGTGGCTGCTCACTGGTATTGGCTTTGAGGAGCATGCTAGGCTCACACCGTTTCCCCACTGCTATTGATGGAAAGGGCTCAAGTTAAAGTGCCAGTGACAAGTCACTAAGAGATCTGGGACTAAGCTATTTGAAAAGAACACTTGTCATTTTCAAGCCAGTACCACAAGGAATGGAATAGGAAAATATTCCTTGTGGAACTGGGCCGTGGAAGATTTTTATGTTTTGTTTGTAGGTGCGTAGTAGGATAGCCGAGCCAGTCTTCATAGGCTGGAGGCAGAAACCACAGCAACTCTAGCCTCCTTCATGCATAAGAAAAGAACATAAGAAAATGCCATACTGGGTCAGACCAAGGGTCCATCAAGCCCAGCATCCCGCTTCCAACAGAGGCCAATCCAGGCCATAAGAACCTGGCAAGTACCCAAAAACCAAGTCTATTCCATGTAACCACTGCCAATGGCAGTGGCTATTCTCTAAGTGAACTTAATAGCAGGTAATGGACTTCTCCTCCAAGAACTTATCCAATCCTTTTTTAAACATAGCTATACTAACTGCACGAACCACATTCTCTGGCAACAAATTCCAGAGTTTAATTGTGCGTTGAGTAAAAAAGAACTTTCTCCGATTAGTTTTAAATGTGCCCCATGCTAACTTCATGGAGTGTCCCCTTTATTACAGTATGTAGCAAAACAGTATTTAGCAAAACAAACAAGAGCAGTCTGCCTATCTTCCACCAGTGTACTGCCACAACACTGGCTTACCAGAGAGGGTTCAGGAGCTCCTTCTCCAGGGTGCTCTGCCTCTTATTCTGTCCAGCAGAATCTCCCTCTATGGGAATTAAGTTGAACCAGGTCTCTAGCCTGGTCTCGCACAGGTTAATTAGGGGGACTGGCACCACTCCCTTACAAGATGGTTCTTCACAAACTCTCATCCCCAAAGCCTGCCATTCCTAAACTAGACAGCAATCAGGAGTAGATTTAAGGCATAGCTTTAAGGGGGGGGGGGGGGGGGGAGAGAAGGTTTATCTGTCTGTGTCAATGCAATTTAAACAATTAGAGGGCCAGTACAGATGGTTCAAATTGCAAGCAATTAGCTACCTTCTCTTGCTTTAACTATTCCAAGTCCAAACGTATCCACTTTGGAACACATCTCTAGCTCAATCTGAGGGATGCAAACGCAGATCCTGAATCTCTGGCACTACTGCACTGGCATTCATTCCAAACCAATTTTCAAATCTGCTTTTTGAGCACTTTGTTATGTCCTGAAATTTCTTGTGATCAATAAGTTCAATTAATTAGATAGACACCCTTTATACAATTGGCTTTATACCACAAACAACAAAATTGGAATATTATCAGAATTGGGCACTATATGATTAGGCTGCAGGGTGCTCTATTTTCTGGGAAATTCAGTTTCACAGGTTCACCCCCCTCCACTGATGAGCAAAGCGCATAGAAATTCAGATATAACGGCATTTTTTCTAAGGAATTAGGTGCCTGTTCAGCTGTTAAAATGGAGAGCTGGGCACATTCCTTCCTCCAAGATTAACAGAATTATTAAAAAAAACAAAATGCAAGCAAAGGGAAATATCCTCAAAGATCGAATTTGTACCTGTTTCAGTGAATCCCTTCGACTTTCTCTTTGGTAAACAGAGACTCTAAAACAATAGGAACCCAGTCACTAAGAATGTTCACTTACCTGCAAAAAAGAGAAAGAACAACATTAGATTAGTTACAGTAATGGCACTAAAAATTCTTTGTGGTTTAGCACCTGTTTACAGGGACGGTGACTTTCAACCCAACGCGCGAGCGTACTTTAGCACATGTGTGCCAGCGTGCACCCGGATACACTGCCATTTTATAACTTGCGCTCATGTTACAAAATAGCCTGGGGGCGCGTGCACATGTGCACACAATTTTAAGTGTGTGCGTGCCCAGGTGCATAAATCGAATTTCTATCACATAAGCCAGGGTATTTTAAAACCGGCGCATATCCACAGTATCACCAGGTTACCCAGTGTTGAGCTAGATCCTCCACACTGCTGTTCTGGCTCAATTTTTTAGAACACCTGTAAAGGTCTTTAGATGGATTAATCGCAGTTGAGACAACTTTGACCATCATAATTATACTATTTTTTACTGCTTGGAGGATGGCCCATTATTAGAGATAGTAGAGATGTGAAACTGAACCGGAATTGGTTCCGATTCCGGTTCCGATTCACACTGTTAATTTTTTTTCGTGCGGCCCGATCGCGGTTTTGTTTATCGGCTGCGCCCGAGCCGATAAACAAAAAACCCACCCGACCCTTTAAAACTGATCCCTTTTAGCTTCCTCCACCCTCCCGAACCCCCCTAAAACTTTTTACAAGTACCTGGTGGTCCAGTGGAAGTCCCGGGAGCGATCTCCCGCTCTCGGGCCGTCGGCTGCCACTAATCAAAATGGCGCCGATGACCCTTTGCCCTTACCATGTGACAGGGTATCCGTGCCATTGGCCGGCCCCTGTGACATGGTAGGAGCACTGGATGGCCCACGCTATTTTTAAAGATGGCGCTGGCCGTCCATTACTCCTACCATGTGACAGGGGCCGGCCAATGGCACGGATACCCTGTCACATGGTAAGGGCAAAGGGCCATCGGCGCCATTTTGATTAGTGGCAGCCGACGGCCCGAGAGCGGGAGATCGTTCCCGGGACTTCCACTGGACCACCAGGTACTTGTAAAAGGTTTTGGGGGGGGGGTGGGGGGTTCGGGAGAATGGGGGAAGCTAAGGGATCAGTTTTATCGTACGATATTTTCAATTGTCAGAAGCACGATTCACATCCCTAAGAGATAGTAAAAATTTTCTGTCATATATATATGTAATGTTTGAAGACCTCTTGTTATGTGCTGCCCTTTTGTTTGAAAATACATTTTTTCCATGGATCTGTATAGGAAAATCATTGCAACAAGGAGGCACATATTCAGTCACTGTCTAAATAGTGTAAAATTGTGCAAATAATTTGCTGAAACCTATTTTATAATCTGTGCAGACCAGATACATGCAGGTTATAAAATACTAGTGTAGATTTCTGTGCAGAATTTTGATATTCATAGGGTTTGTTCAGGTTATTATTGGTGTTACCCAGATAAAACCTGAAATTTAAATATTTCCCCCATGCTTACCCACACAGAATTTGGCAAGATAAAAAGATGCAGTGATGGAGGAGTTAAAGAGGCATGGTTACATTTTAGTTGGTGGGTGCTAACTTTCAGCGCTACCTGGCTAAAGTTATATGGGAGATTCTGGTCAGAAAAATGGCTGTCCTAAAGTTACTTGCATAAATTTAACAGGGTACAATTAGCAGAACTTTTATCTGGCTAACTTCAACTGAATACCTGAGTAAAGTTAGAGGTCAATACTCAGTGAGTTCCCCAGCCCACTGAATATCGACCTCTAAGGGGCATACACACAAAAGGTTAGCATGCACATTGGGCCTTAGGGATAAATGTTCAAAAAGCCACTGAGCCGCAAAGATGAGATAATTTTAACTAGTCAACTTTATGCAAATTTTCAGCTGAATCTACCTGGCTAGGGTTTTAACTGAAAAGTTTGCTAAACCTAGCCAGTCAAAATTTAGTGTGCAAGATTTAGCACAAATCTTTGCGCGGCTGTATTGCTCCATCGAGCTTCAGCAGTGAGCTTTGAAATTCAGCATTAACAAGCTAAGCCCTTTGGAAATCTTGCCATCCTTCTTTCACATGCTCTGACATTTAAAAAAAAAAAAAAAAGTCCCTCGAAGCCACCTCCTTCCCATCACCCCACAGTTAAAAAGCTGTTTCTCTGAGCTCTTCTCCCTCCCTGCCAGCACCTAACATTGAAAAAACGTGGTTTGGAACTTCCCTCCCAATCTCCAGCCTGGTATCCAACATTGAATAAAGTATCTTTGGAGCCACTTCCTGATTCCTTAATGGGCACCATAATGCCTCCCAGATCTTTCTCCTACCCATCCACCATTCCTCTGGAATCAACATTTATGATTCCCCTTCAACACCACCTCAGCCGGTGAACAGGGACCCTGCTGAATTCTAAACCTTGATTTCCAAAATTGTAGTTGCTGGGAAGGAGGCCTGGGGGCTGGGGGGTATTAAGGTTCTGGGTCAGGTAATGAGAAGCTGCGTAGGAATTCAAGATATATTTTTTTCAATGACAGGTATTGGGTGGGGGATCAAGGGAGGGGGCTCCAGAGACACTCTTTTCAATGTTGGGTGCCAGAAGGAAGGACATTCTAGTTTTCAAAAAGGTTTTGGGTTCTGGGAGGGTTGTAGAATTTTAGCCGGTCAGATTTAGGCCTGCTAGTACAGTACCTTTACTTGCCTGGCCAAGTCAGATAATCACTGCTGAAAATTATCAATGCTGCCCACTTAATTTTCTCCCCCAACCTTACACCATCCCAGAAGCTCCTTTTTTTTTTTTTTTTTAGCCAACTACATTTGTGCACCTTGTGCATTTGGATTACAAATGATCCCCCTTTGTTCAGACAAAAGGGGCTAATTTGTAACTGAAAGGTTTAACAGGCCATCTCATAAAATGAATTGGTTACTTTTTTTGAAAATTCATCCTTTACTGCATATCCAACTATTCCAGGTGCAAACTAAATGACCCTGGCATGCACACTACCTTTACTGCTTAGGCTCCTTAGTATTTTATTGTCATGAGATTTAATCAGTTGCTTTTCCCTAATATAGATTCTAATAGCCAAATGCTGTCTGAAATAATCTTTTGATTAGTGCAATGTTGGTCCAGTAAAAGGTATCACAGCCTAAGAGTTCAGTTTTCTCCCTTGTCCAAGTGCTGATAGCATAGTCAGAAGCCAGCCTTTACATTCCCTGCCCCCCAATCCTCATTTGGCTAGTTCAGCATACCAGCAAGAAGCTCATAACTCTGAACTGCTCAATGGCTCGGTGCCGGAGCTGCATAGAGCCATGCAGCAGAACCTGCGTGCCATTCTCAGCTGAGCTCTTCTGCTCCCCAATTAGCCAGGGATGCTGCAGAGGCCACACTCAGAGTCTGGGGAGGCGTCCCTAGCGCCTCCTTTTTGACAGAAGCGGAGGCTGTCAGCAGGTTTGACAGCCAACACTCAATTTTACTGGCATCGGTTCTCGAACTCGCTGACAGCCACGGGTTTGGAAAATGGACGCCCACTAAATTGAGCATTTGTCTTCCAATCTGCGGGCCACGGGCAGATTTTTTAATTTTTTTTTTTAGTTTTTAATTTATTAATTTTGGGGCCTCCGACTTAATATCACTATGATATTAAGTTGGAGGGTGTAGAGAAAAGCATTTTTCTGCTTTTCTGTACACTTCCCCTGTGCCGTCTGAAATTAACGCCAGCCTTTGGCAGGCGCTAATTTCTGAAAGTAAAATGTGCGGCTTGGCTGCACATTTTACTTTCTGAATCGCGCGGGAATAACTAATAGGCCCATCAACATGCATTTGCATGTTGATGATGCTATTAGTTTTGGGAGGATTGGCCATGCGTTTTCAACGCGCTATTACCTCTTACTGTATAAGGGGTAAAAATAGCGCGTCGAAAACGCACGGCCAAATGTGGGTTAACAGTGCGCTCCTCCAGAGCATACTTTACTGTATCGGCCCGACACAGTGGCTGCATTTAGGGTCCAGTTGCAGGGCTCTGGCTGAGGATGATCACTGCAATGACCAAACTATAGAAAGTTGGGATGGGGATATAAAAAATGTCTACCTACCTGTTTGAAGCTGAGGAAAGAATCATTGCTTGTAATTGTGTCAACAGTTTGACTAAAACTCTGCCTTTTTTTTTTTTTTTTTTTACACAGGTTTTTCCTACTATTCCTAGCTTCTTATCTTAATTGGTAGAGTGATTAAAGCAGTCTTTGAAATGCTAATGTATCCTACTTACTTAGTCCCACTGCCTGTTTTATTATAAGACTCTTAGAAGGCAGATACCTTTTGCTTAGTTACAGTGGCCCACTCACATCCTGCCTAGAAGCCTGCATCCAGCTATCCCACTGGATGCTATTGATTGTTGAGGCCTCAATCCTCTATTAAATCATCTATTAAAAATTACCCCTTCTTCAATTAATCTCCACCTATAACCCGCCTGGTTTTGTTCTTCCCAATCATGACCTCACCACTGCAACTCAAAGCCTCCTATTTGTTTTAGTGTCTGTGTGTCTTGTCTGTTTTGACTATTCTGTAAACTCCAAGGATCAGGGTCTGTCCCTTATCTGTCTCTGTACAGTGGTGCATACACCTGGTAGCGCTATATAAATGATTAGTAATAATGATTAGGGGGAGGGGGGAGAGAAATCCCTGGATTGTTCAGTGAAAGGTCAAGGCGCCAGGATCCAGCCCTGGTTCCAATTGGGCTAGAGGTCCAAAGGAACAGGGGGAAATTGTCAAGCCCAATAAAGAGAAAAATAAAAATCCCAGCAGCTGAAAAATCTCGAGGGCTGCATTATAATGTCCCCCGTTTTCTTGTATAGTGCTGCTACCACCAGCCATTGGGAAAGACAACGAGTTACACAGGTGTTCCACTCTCCATTCACAATTCAGCCCAGTGGCTTTAACTTGGCACTCTCAGTGTCTGGCGCCTCAGAAGAGAGGCACCGTTTTCCTTCATAATCTCCCTACCAGCAGAAGATTTAAAAAAAAAAAAAAAAAAAAAGGGGGGGGGGAGGGGTATTTAACTTGCTAATAACGCCCTGTTTTCACTGAAATGGTAGACACTAATTTTCACCCGGCTTTGAAGTTGTAGAATAAACATACCAGCAAAAAAAAAAATAAAATCTCATAAAACATACAGTGCTATAATGAAAAGCCCCATTGCTAGGCTCATCTTAGGAAATTCTGTCTGTCGGCTGATTTTTATGCAGCGATTAAGCTGCAAGTTTCAGGCATTCTTCTTAAATATTAAAAAATAACGAAGCTCCCCTCCCCCACCTTTCCAATGAATTCTCTTTGAGTCTGCATGCCATCTATCATTGACTGAGACGCAGCAGGAAACTGATTGGGTATGGAAAAACTTGTGTGTATTTATGGCAATGCCTGTAGAAGTCTGGGTCAATAATTTATTTACTCAAAATTTCGCAGAGCATCTTAAGCTAATGTGTACAACAAAAAAAAAAAAATGGTTGAAGGATACATTTTATATAAGAATGAAACAAGGAAGGAAAACCATACTTTTGACAAACAGTGCACAGGAGTTAGGGCTTGTAGAGGGTAACAGAAGAAACGGAAGAAAGGGTTTAATTATTTGCTCATGTTTGTTGTATAGGCAGCACCAGGCTAGATGCCTGGTCCACCTTAAAACCCAACAGAGGGAGGGAGCTCTGTGGATGGGACCCTACTGGGGCAGGGGAAACTCCTGAGGGCGGGAACAGCTGGGGCCAGAATAAGAGTGTCAGCCAAGCTGGATTCAGGAGGCCCCTATGCCTCCAGGAGAGGCAGCTCCTGTTAATTTATGCTGACCCAAAGCCCAGGGATTGGGAGTGGGAATGTATAGCAAAGGTAGGCAATCATTGTATTCTGAAGTGCTGTGAACTTAAACAAAAGTTGTATCTGTATTTGAAAAGGATGGAGTCAGTGTGCTTTATGCCTCCAGCTTGGGAAACATCGCTCGGTCTCCCACAACTCAGTTATATGAGACTTTAAAGTCCCAAAGAGAGAACAATACAAGGTAATCGGCCAAGTGAGGTGATATTGACTGTATCAAATTTCCAAGATGACTGGGATTCCCTGCATGGAGCAACCATAGCTGCAAACCTAACAGCACAAGTTACAGCTCCCAAAATAGCAGTGTTATGTCTGTACCAGGCTTTCATGAAAGTTTGAGTAAACCACACGGAATGGCACTTACAAACCCTACAGAAGTGGTACAGCTGCAATTGCTTCTAAGAAGATGGGGTAACCTGCAGAATGTGACCACTTAAAAAAACAAAAACATATCAATCAGCATGGGGCTGTGGAGATTATTATAAAACTTGGTAGTCAAACACGGAAGGGGACCTAGGTATTTGAGTGAATATTAGTCTTATAAAAATCAATGAGGAAGATGACAAAGCCTTAAATGGCCTACCAGCGGAGGTGGAGGAGGCCAGCAGTGCAACAGAATTTGAACATACTTGTGGGACAGATATGGAGGCTAAGGGTGTGCTGAAGAAAATTTTTCATTTTGGCTCATTCATTCATTTTGTAGGATACCTCCATTGGGTTCATTAGTTTTAAAAGAAAAAAATATTATTAATTCATGTACCATTAAAGTCTCTGATGGAAGGACTGCAGCCCATTTTGGGCTCCAAAATTGTGGTTTTACCATCAATTCTAATATAAATGGTGGGTAAACATAATCAGAAGGATGAAGGCATGCCAACACATCAAGACTATGTCAACATGATACCAAAACTGGCCTGAATAGCCTATGGCACTGTAAAGGAACAAAGGAGATCCAGCAGGGGCAAGAGTTTTCCAAGACACTGTCATAAAAGCAAAGAAGCAGCAAGCATGGGAAAAACATCCCAAGGCTTCAAAAAAGGGCACCAACAACAGTGGCATGAACCCTCGAAGGCAGCATGAGAGGCAAAATGGCACCATGAAGGGGGACACAGAAGAAAAGATAGCAGGAAAAAACCCAAGGCAACAATAAAGGGAGAAAGCAGCATAAAGAGTGGTATCAACACACCAAGACACCATTAGAGGTACAAAGCAGCCCACCACAGTGCCAAGAACACCCCACTGCTGCTCCTTGTAACCTTAGATACCCTTCCATTGCCTCAGGTACAGGCAGGGACGGTAATTCTGAGTCCAGCGTGCGGGCACACGTCGACACATATGTCAGGAGAGATGGCTCTTTGTGGGCAACGTGGCTTTCGTGTAAGGGAGGAAAAGGTTGCTTACATGGTGCAATTCCTGCTTGTACTAGTCTCTTGAGGTGGCAACTCTCTCGTGATACATCCGCACTGTGGGGTAGATTTTTAAAAAAAAGCACGATCGCGTACTTTTGTTTGCGCAGCAGGCGCAAACAAAAGTACGCTGGATTTTATAAGATACGCTGCATAGCCGCGCGTATCCTCTAAAATCCTGGATCAGGTGCGCGCAAGGCTGCCGATTTTGGGCAGCCTGAGCGCGCCGAGCCGCGCAGCCTGCTTCCGTTCCCTCCGAGGCCGCTCCGAAATAGACGTGGCCTCGGAGGGAACTTCCTTTCGCCTTCCCCTCCCTTCCCCTACCTAACCCACCCCCCCCCCCCGGCCCTATCTAAACCCCCCCTTACCTTTGTCCCTAGATTTACGCCTGCGAGAAGCAGACGTCTTCCAACCCGGGGGCTGGTCCGGAGGCCTGGACCACGCCCCTGGGCCGGCGTCACGCCCCCGGTCCCGCCCCTGAATCGCCACGTCATCTGGTCCCGCCCCGACATGCCCCCTTCGAAAAACCCCGGGACCTACGCACGTCCCGGGCCTCTGCGCGCCCCGGCGGCCTATGCAAAATAGGCGCGTCGGCACGCGAGGCCCTGCTCGCGTAAATCCGGACGGATTTACGCGAGCAGGGCTTTTAAAATCCGCCCGTGTGAATCTTCCTTTGGTGCTACTGTACACACACCCTAGCTACCAGCATCTCCTTCATGAATATAAGACACTGGGGCTGCAAGGTGAAGCTTGAGAAGTGGTCGAAGGTTTGGCAGTTGGGATTCAATGCCAAGAAGTGCAGCGTCATGCATTTGGGGTGCTATTCTCCTCTGCCTTAACCAGCTGCATGTGACCATGGCACTGATTGTATAGGGTGGAGATGACCTTCTTAATAAATGTAGACCTGGAGGACGCTTTGTAATTGGGGGTGATAACATGCAGAAGAAATCAAAAGCAGCTGTTCATAATGGGAATGAACAATTGATTTAGTAATGTATTTCAACAATTTATATTCAGCTGATCCACCATTCTCAGGGGATTACAGCAAAACATACACCCAATGCCAACAACTTATTACTGTAACATGATAACTTCTTACTAACACTAAATATCTCAAGCTTAGTACCAAAACCAGAAGACCATAATATGTTAAGACAGAACTTTTGCAAAAGCCAAGGTGAAAAAAAAAGAGATTTAAGATGCTTTCTAAAGCGGATCATATCCCTCTCATTTCTCATCTCCTCTGGGAGATCATTCCATGGACTAGGGCCTGCTATGCTAAAAATATGATTCCTGGACTCAAACTTTTCTCCCTGAGAGAAGGAATCTGCAGCAGATATTGTGAGGAAGATCAGAGGCAACAGACCGGTTGATACTTCCGAATTGCTGCCATCAGACAAGGAGCACGTCCATGCAAGGCTTTAAAAACCCACAGCAGCATCTTAAACGTTACCTGTCAGCTAATGGGAAGCCAATGCAAGCTAGCCAGGACTGGGAAGATAAGATCATGCACCAAAGTTCCAGTGAAAGGGGGGAGGCTTCTCTATAAACTGAAGAACCTGTAAGTGAGAACTGGGGAGACCTAAAAACAGAACCTTACAGTAATCCAATGATTTATTTATTTATTTAAAGGCTTTTATATACCGATGTTCATGTACTAGTACATACCGCGTCGGTTTACATAGAACCAAAGTTGGAAATTACATCAAACAAGTGGGTACAAATAACAGGGATAACTTCGTAAGAACTTAGAACTTATAGATAAAGCAGAGAACAAGAATTAAATTATTATAAATCATTATAAATAAATACCCATAATTGCAAAAAATTACAAATAACAGTCAACAAAAAGTTGGGTTTACATCTGACTTAATAAGCATGAGTGCAGCATAACGTATATCTAACAGGTGGAATCATGAGGCAAAGTTATAAGATGAAATAGTTACGGCATCAGACATCTAGCGTAAGGGATTATGAAATGCGAGAATAAGTCTAGCCCTGAGTCATGGCTCGGGGAGAGATCTTTAAGTGAAGGCTTTTGTGAAAAGCCAAGTTTTGAGCTTCTTTCTGAATGTTCGACTACAAGTTTCAAGACGAAGGTCAGTGGGTAGGGCATTCCAGTGAAAGGGGCTGGCAGTCTAGAATGCACGTTTCTTGAGCAATGACTTGGCTGGAGGTGCATATAAGGTGCCTAAGTAGCTGGTTCTGATTGGTCTTGATAATGTGTGAGGACGAAGTGGGCAGCTTAGATCTAGCGAAGTTTGGGAATGAATGGTCTTGTGGGTTATGGTTAGTACTTTGAATATGATTCTGGATTTGATAGAGAGCCAGTGTAGGTTTTTTAGTATAGGTGTGATGTGTTCTCCTCTACTAGTGTTGGTTAGAATCCTGGCAGCCGAGTTCTGCAACATTTGTAGTGGTTAGGTGGTGATAGTTGGAAGGCCAATTAGCAGAGAGTTGCAGTAATCAATTTTTGAAAATAGAATTGTTTGGAGAACTGTTCTAAAGTCCTGAAAATGGAGGAAAGGTTTCAACTTTTTCAATATGTGTAGTTTGTGAAAGCATTCTTTTGTTGTGTTCTTGACAAATTTTTTGAGGTTCAGCCTATTGTCGATAGTAACGCCAAGATCTCTTACATGTGTGGGGGTGATCATTAGCGATGTGATTAGGTTGTTGTTAGCCTGAAAGTTGTCATCCAGAGTGATCAGCATAAGTTCTGTTTTTGACGTATTGAGTACTAAGTTAAGGCTAGTGAGGAGAGAGTTTATGGACTGTAGACAATTGTTCCAGAAGTTAATGGTGTTTGAGATGGAGTCGGTGATTGGCAGCAAAATCTGGACATCTTCGGCGTATGTGAAGTGTGTGACCTTTAGACTTGAGAGCAGATGACATAGGGGGAGAAGATAGATGTTAAAAAGGGTAGGGGAGAGGGAGGATCCTTGAGGGACTCCGAGAGTGGACTTGACCGGGTGAGAATCCTTGTTGCTTATTCTGACCTTGAATATCCTATTGTTAAGGAATGACCTGAACCATTCAAGGGCTGATCCTGAGATGCCTATGTCTGAGAGCCGATTGATTAGGATAGTGTGTTTTACGGTGTCAAATGCTGCAGATATGTCGAGAAGTGCCAGGAGGTACGGGGTCTTTTTCTCCAGCCCAGTGAGGACATTATCTGTCAGTGAGATTAAGAGGGATTCCATACTGAGGGATTTGCGGAATCCAAATTGGGCTGTTGTCAATCATGTCAAAACAAGGGATGGTATAACAGTACGGAAGTCATAAGAACTGAGAAGTGGTATTAGGGAGCGCAGTGATCTCACTAAAAAGTAGAGAAACCCTCTCCTTCCCCCAAAGCTGAACTGTCCCATGCTGCTGAGCCACACATGAAGACCTTATTAGGGCGGTCTTATCCTAGGCATTGAGGCCATTTGCTGTAGAGAGGAGCAGAAGGGATGAAGAAGCGTGCCTCCCTCTTGCAACAAGAGGTCTTCCCCGTTTCCCAAGTAAATTGGTGGTTGAATCACTAACTGCACAAGGTAGGCATACCACAGCTTGAAATGGCATTGGAGAAGTATTAGGATAATTAATATTTTTTTCCTCTATTTCTAGTTTTCTTCAGAACCAGGAAAGCTACTAGAACACAGTGCTAAAGTACTTTGGAAAGTAAAAACGTCTAGGTGGCGTATAAACTGAAGCTCTGAGCACACACATGCTCACGGACTCCTGATAAGGTGCCAGGCTTTGACAGGTGTATTATCTCCTATCTACTTTTTAAACAGGGAAAAACTAGAGTACCTGATGCCTAGAAAGTGCATCTGCCAGATGGTTTCCTGCATTTACTTGCCTGTAAAGCAAGGGATGCTAACTCGTCTCAGGTCAGCTAAACAGGCCAATCCAGCCCTAGTTTTGCCCTTCCCCCACTGCATTTAGAGAATCTGTAGTTCTGATTTTCTTAGGGAAATTAATGGGAAAATCATTACTAGAAATGCATGCTTACAATGGGGGACAGCCAGGAGTTGATCAGCCTGTTTAGATAAAATGGGGTGACATGGCTACCCTATGTCAAGGCCACCTGTGAAGTCAAATAAAAGTTTGCACCAGAGTTTAAACCTTAAAAAAAAAAAAGCAAATAAGAAATAAAAGATGAGAGATGTAGGTAATCAGAAATATTTGACTTGCCCAAAATCACAGTGAGTATCTGGTCCTCAAACTCAGCCCTTTACTCTAATTACTGGGGCAGACATGAAATTATACAGGAGGAGGAAATCTCCACTGGACAAAGCCATCTATTTTACAATCAAACCCACATATCATTTTGGTATCATTAGAAACAAGCATGTCATCAACAGAATATCTCCAGATTTTCACCTATTTATGCAACTTGGGAATTTTTCAGAATTGAGTCCAAAATGATTACATTTTCTCAGCATCAAGAAAACAATATTTCCTGTCACAACGAGCCTCTTCTGAAATAATAAAGTTAAAATAATTTTCCTCTCTGTGCAGTTAGGGCACACTTTGCATTTAACAGTTCCCTAGTCTACAATGTTATTCAGTATTATAACTGTAACCAAACTGACAGCTATTGACTGGCTCAGGAGTTCAGCAGTATAATGATTAACTTGTATCTTCCTCTCTAGTTTCAAAGTATTATTGCTTCCAGCAATATGAATTTGTCCTGGAAATTTGCACTGAATTTCAAGGGAAAGGAATAGCTAAAAATATATTACAAAAAAAAGTCAAGTCTTGGATCTCCTTTGAGTTCACACAGGTTTATGAGTGTTCACTTTGATTCTGAGTAATCTGATTGACTAAAAATACAAGTTTGCCTACCGTAAACTGTGTTTTCCATAGATAGCAGGATGGATTAGCCATGCTCTCTCTCTCTGGGATATCCCCCTGGCAGTCCAAAGTGGGACCTCTCTCAACAGATACAGAGCTGTGCTCTGAGCGCCTGCGCGGCTGTTCCCACGTGATTACCCGACTCTCCTGAGTTAACAGAAGGCATACACATGCAGTGAACAGAAAGAAATGCAAGGTAGATGTGAAATGAGAAAAAGGGGCTGTCCAGGGAGGAGGGTGGAGACGCATGGCTAATTCAGCCTGCTATGTATGGAAAACACCATTTACGGTAAATAAACTTGCATTTTTCTCATCAATAAGCAGGCTGAATTAGCCATGCTCTCTGGGAGTCTTCAGCTAATGGGTTCTAGAGCACACCCTTTAAACTAGAGACCATGTGAGGATCTTTGAGGCTGAGAGGACTGGTGTGCGAGAGAATCCACACAAATTGGTGGTCAGCTTACGTTTGAGTAGCAAAGCGCATCATTGCCTCTCCCATCGTTGCACCTGACTTAGTCTGCTGATGGAGGCAGTAGTACACCATGAAGGTATGCAGAGAGGACCAAGTAGCTGCCCTGCATATGTCTAGAATTGGTACATCTCTGAGTTGAGCTATGGAGATTATCGTGGCTCTGAGTTGATGAGCGTTTACTCCATCTGGGAGTTGATCCTGGTGTGAGGAGTAACAGACGTTAATACACTGGAACAGCCAGTTCACCAACATATGTTTAGAGAGACTGGTAAGCCCGGTGCATTGAAGTTGAATGATACAAACAGTTAAGAGATACATTGTGGGGACTGAGTTCTCTAAACATAATAAGCCAAAGCTCTTTTACAGTCTAAAGAGGTGGTTCCCAACCCTGTCCTGAGAACCCTCCAGCCAGTCAGGTTTTCAGGATATCCACAATGAACATGCATGAGAGAAAATTTACATGCACTACTTCCATAACATGCAAATTTTCTCTCATGCATTTTCATTGTGGATATCCTGAAAATCTGTCTGGCTGGAGGGTTCTCAGGACAGGGTTGGGAACCACTGGTCTAAAGTAGGGAGGATTTTTTACCTTCTCTGTGGTATGTGGTCTCTGGAAGCAAAACGTTAAAGAGATTGTCTGATTCAAGTGAAAGGCTGGGGTTACTTTGGGAAGAAAAGCTGGGTCTGTCTGCAGGGTGATCTTTGTTATGGTAGAACTGCAAGTACACGCTGATGTGATAGCCACTAGGAACAAGACTTTCTACATCAGATATTTCATTGCAGCAGAATGGATTGGCTCAAACAGGGAATTCATGAGTCTCTCCAAAATCAAGTTAATGTCCCAGGGACCTGCCGGTTTGGAAATCAGGGGTTGGAGTCTAATAGCACCCTTCATGAAACGAGAAACCAAGGGGTGCGTGAAGATGGGCTTCCCATGTGCAGAGTGGTGATATGCTGCAATGGAACCGAGTTGCACTCTAATAGACAACCCCACTAGTCCAAAGGAGTATAATAGATAGAGGTACTGAAAATTTTGCTCCGGAGAACTTGTGAGCAGGTCTATTGATGACATGGCACACCAATTGGGTATCTGTACCATTTGCCCACATAATTCTTCCTTGAAGATGGTTTCCTGGTGGAAATGAGAATGTCCTGAATGGCCATCTGGAGAACTAGGTGATCTAAGGCTCGCCTTTCAATCTCCAAGCCATCAGCTGTAGAGAGTAATAGAAGGGATGAAGAAGCGTGCCTCCCTCTTGCGACAAAAGGTCTTTCCCATTTCCCAAGTAAATTGGTGGTTGAATCACTAACTGCACAAGGGATGGCCCATAGCTATCTGGGCCATGCCGGTGCAACAAGGATGAGATCTGATTGTCTGAGATGCATTTCTGGATCACTCATCCCAAGAGGGGTATCGGTGGGTATGTATAGAATAGGTTCCCTGTCCAGGACAGTAGAAACACATCCTGGGTGACTCTGCATCTGCTGGGACAGAGGGAGCAAAACTGTGGGAGTTTTGTGTTGGTTTCTGTGATGAAGAGGTCCATGCAGGGTGTTCCCCATTTCTTGAATAGACTATTTGCTACCTCCTGATTTAGCACCCACTCGTGAGAGTGGAATATCCTGCTGAGACTGTCAGCTTCTAGAGCCCATTCCAGAATCAGTACTGCTTCCTTGCAAAGCATCTTGGAACTGGACCCTCCTTCCTTGTTTATGTAAAACATGGTGACTTGATTGTCCTTGAACCATTACCCTTCTTCCCTGTGAGGATATGAATGAAAGTGTAGATTGTGTATTTTATAGCTCTCAGCTCTAGTAGGTTGATCTGGAGCTGTTTTTCCTGTAGAGACCAGATCCCCTGGGGTTTCAGGTGTAGCATGTGTGCTCCCCATCCATGTTGGATGCATCTGGTGCTCTGGTTTCGAAATGGTGCTCCTGTTTCTAGAAGTCAGGGGAGAACCGCCAGTCTATGTCCAAGATCATGGAGGGAGTCATGAGAACTTGCCACAACATGAGATGGTCATGCTGAGACCATTGCTTGTTTGTCTGTTATTAAAATGTCTTAATCGCTTTATACAAACGCTCAAAGCAATTTACAAAACGACATACGTAATGATTAAAAATAATAAATAACACAATCATAAAACAATCAAAAATATACATGCAAGATCACAACAGACATAAATCGAAATAACCACATACTAATGAGGAAAAACAATGGCAAGGTTACTCAGTTTTTCAATACTCTACAGGTTTCATGTCAAAGGAAAAGAACCCCATATTACAGGAGGCCAACAGAGTATATACAGGCTCTTATCAGTCAAATGCTTGCTTCAACAAGAAAACTTTCAAAGTTGTTTTAAATTTTTTTAGGCATTCCTCAAGTCTCAGAGACATGGGTATGGAATTCCATAAAATGGGTGTGGCTACAGAGAAAGCACAATCTCTTTAAGTTGCTAATTTGAAAGTTTTTGGTGAAGGCACCTCCAGCAGGCCTGTCTCCTGAGATCTTAGGTTCCTGGTCGGTTGTGCTTTGAGTCCCCAGTGTAGGCATCTCATATGAAGGCAAGTGTGCAGTACAATGTATATAGCTGCTGCTATATGACCCAGAATTGTGAGAATCTGATGGGCTGAGGTGCTTGACTGGTTCCTTAATGCAGAAGCCAGCTCACGAAAGGTCTGGATCTGTTCTGCTGGGAAGAAAGCTTTGCAGAGCTTAGTGTTTATTAACGCTCCAATAAACTGAAAGACTTGAGTGGGGACTTGGTGTGATTTCTCATAGTTGATTTTGAATCCCAACTTGTCCAAGAAGGTTATAGTCTGCTGTAGATGAGAAAGGAGTGTTTTAGGTTTTGAGGAGACTAGGAGCCAATCAACTATATAAGGGAATATCTTGATCCCTTTCCTGGGAAGATGGGCCACAGCCATAGCTGGGCACTTTGCAAACACTCTAGGAGCAGAGGATAGGCCAAATGGGAGTACTCTGTATTGGTAATGTTTTGTGTTTACCCGAAAGCAAAGGTACCACCACGAGGATGGATACATGGGAATATGGGCATAGGCATCCTTGAGATCCAAAGAGCACATCCAGCTGTTGAGTTGCAGAAATGGTAGAATTGTTTTGAAATATATTTCATTTTGAATTTCTTGTTCTGAATGAATATGTTTAAAGTACGAAGATTCAGAATGGGTCAGAGCCCCCCCTCCCCCCTTACTTTTCGAAAGGAGGAATCATTGGGAGTAAAAACTCTGACTGCGATGTTCCTGAGGCACTGGTTGGATCACATGTTTGAGAAGTGCTTGTACTTCCTGGTGAAGAAGAGTATGATTCCAATGATTCCCAGAAGGTGGTGTGAGATGTGACAGTCAAGGGGTTAAGCAGAAATTTGGTTGGTAAACTTTTCATACCACACTGAAAAGCCAACGGTCCGATTTCATGGAGGACCATTTGTGGAAGAAGGAAGATCTTCTGTTGCCTATTGCTGTGGCCGAGTCCCCCTCAAAAAACTCTGTTGTGGTTTCTGTGGTCACTGAGTTCTTTGGCACCCCTTGATTTGTGATTGCTGGGGTTATTGCCTCTGTGTCTGGTACAGGATAAACAGGATACACAGTAAGGTCTCTTGTAAGAAGGGAAGAACCGCTTGGAGGAGTTCTGTTCTGACAGAGATGTGAGAGAAGAAACCACCACACTCTGTTCCTTTAGTTGGGACACTGCCTTACATAATATCTCGCCAAACAAGTTATCATCTTTACAGGGAAGGTCAGCCAGTTTCTCATGTACATCCTCCCAGATCGCACTTGCCTGAAGCCAGGCAATTCCATGGGCTGCTATTGATGCTGCTGACATCCTTGCCGAGGTGTGGAATGCCTCATATACCATTCGAAGGCTTTCCTCCATGTCAGATCTAATCTGTGTCTGCAACTGACTTTTTATTTTTATATATGGAAACCGTAGAGATAGAAACTTGCTTTCTGTGCAATGGTATATAAAAACTATATAAATAAATAAATCATTACTAGAGGGACTCCCTGGTTTCAAACCCTGCAGACATTCATAAAGGTATTGGGTTATGTAAAATTGATGTTGCTGAATCCTGGAGTTCAGAATGGCAACCTGGAATATTTTCTTACCAAACTCATCGAGGTATTTACTGTCTCTGCCCGGTGACATTTGGAGCATAGTCTCATCTTTTCAGTCCTCTTCATGGCCGATTCGACCACCATGGAAGTAAGAGGCAGCTGCACTGAACCATAGTGGGAGGACATGAGCAATCTGAATTTCATATGTGTCTTTCTCAAAACAGGTGGCCCCAAGAATGGAGAAGTCCATGACTTATCCAGTAGGTCCTTCAAGACAGCATGAGACAGAAGGGCCATTGGTTCAGATGGAATGTCGAAGACTTTCAAGATCCCATGCTCTTGGGTCTGGTTGCATCTTTGTTTCGATTTTCAATATGGAACCCACCTTTTGAATACATTTAGAGTATGTTAAATCCTTGGGAGGTGAGAAGGGTTCAAGTTGTTCCTTCAGGGAGTCTGAGGGAATCCCTGTAGAAGATCCCAGAGATATTGGAAAAGAGTATGGAATGTCCCTGAACGCCTCTGAGATTGCTGGACTGAGATCCTGGTCAGCAGTATCCTCCACTGCATTGTCTGCCGGGAGGGGTAAGATGGGAGGGACCATGATGAGACATTGTCTTCCAATTCACTTAAGGGAATGTCTCCTTGAGGGGTAGGCAATATAGAGGCAAAAACGTTTTTCAGGATATCCAAGATCTGGGACATGGCCTGCGAAGCTGCCCCACCCACCCTGGAAACATGGGGAGGCCAGTCTGTCCTCTGCAGGGTCGAACTTGTTAGTTCCCTACTCCCAGAAGGGGCCGTCCGTCTGTTCCTAGCAGTTAGTGCCACCAGAATAATGAAGGAATCTGGTTCTTATGTTTATGTGACTGGATATGTGGACTTAGATGCGATTTATGCCACTTAATCAGGAGTTCCTGTAGCTGAGGTTGTTCACATTTCTGTTTGAATTCCTCAGAAGAAAGAGCTGAAGACCTTCCTGAAATTCTGAGGACATCCACTTCAGATTCATCCTGCCCCTGAAGTTCCTCCAAGTGAATGCAAACTGTAGATCTGGATGCCATGGGGCCTGAGAACTCCCCTTGGGTTGCTCTATGTTTTTATGCTTCTTATGCGTTGACAGTGTAGACAAGGGACAGTCCTGCATCGAACATTTCTCTTTTTTCTTGTCCTTCAACACAAGCGTCGAAGTCCATGTTGGCATCAAACTGCATTATGCTACGTATGCCAATCTTGCGTCGGACACATTTGTGCATCGTGTCGAGCATCCTTGCCAATCATGTGCTGTGCGTTTGTTCGCGTCGTGTTTCAACTTCTTTGATGGGACCGACTACAGTGCAGTGATCTTCGATTTCATCAATGCACCAGGGTCTTTCGAGGGTTTGACTCCCGAACCCCTCATACTCGGTTCCTTAAATGGTGTCTCCACTCAGCCCTGTCGAGGAACCGGTTCCAACAACACCGCTCACTTACCCGCCACAGGTGTTTTTGGCCTGGATGCTGGTGACGACTGTGTGGAGCAGTGAATCAGGGTGAATGAGCCCGATGAGCCATTCTTCAGTCTTGCGATTTTTTTCAGCCCGCTGCTGCTGGGCCCGTGGAGACAACCTGCCACAATAGCGTCAGGATGTGTAGTCATGGTCCGGCCCCAGGCACAGATAGCAATGGTGACAGGCATAACTTTGCCACATTGGCAAAGTCGGTTGGACCGTTAGATGAGCGAGGGGTTAAAAGGGCTCTCAGGGAAGATAAGGCCATTGCAGAAAGACTAAATTAATTATTTGCTTCTGGTATACTAATGAGGATGTTTGGGAGATACCAGTTCCGGAGATGGTTTTCAAGTGTGATGAGTCAGATGAACTGAACAAAATCACTGTGAACTTGGAAGACGTAGAAGGCCAGATTGCCAAACTAAAGAGTAGCAAATCAACTGGACCAAATGGTTTGTATCCCAGGGATCTGAAAGAACTCAAAAGTGAAATTTAAGATCTATTAGTTAAAATTTGTAACCTATAAATAAAGTAATCCATTGTACCTGAAGACTGGAGGGTGGCCAATGTAACCCCAATATTTAAAAAGGGCTCCAGGGGCGATCCGGGAAAGCAAGTGTTGCTTACCTGTAACAGGTGTTCTCACAGGACAGCAGGATATTAGTCCTCACATAAAGGTGACATCATCAGAATGGAGCCCAATCACGGAAAACTTCTGTCAAAGTTTCCAGAACTTTGACTGGCCCCTACTGGGCATGCCCAGCATGGCACTAACCCTGCAGCCAGCAGGGGTCCCCCTTCAGTCTTATTTGATAGCTACAGGCAGTGCCGAAAAAATAAAACAAGAAAACGGTACGAAACCAACACTGCGGGGTGGCGGGCGGGTTTCGTGAGGACTAACATCCTGCTGTCCTGTGAGAATACCTGTTATCGGTAAGCAACACTTGCTTTCTCACAGGACAAGCAGGATGGTAGTCCTCACATATGGGTGAGTACCAAGCTGAGGATGTCCGAACATGCACCAAAGATACTCAACAGCGTGCAACAGGCACAACAACTGGGATGGAATTGGGTAGAGGGCATCCTGAACCCCACCGGGCAGGCTGAAGGGTGTTGGTGCGTCACGTTGGAAATAGGTTACGCAGGACAGATTGGCTGAAGATGGAATCCTGTCTTCCGGCTTTGTCCAAGCAATAGTGGGCTGCGAAAGTGTGGAGAGAACTCCAGGTGGCAGCCCTGCAAATATCAGGAAGTGGCACCAATCGTAGGTGTGCTACTGAAGTCGCCATGGCCCTCAAAGAGTGTGCTTTAACACGGTCTTGAAAAGGAGTGCCTGCTTGCTGGTAGCAAAAAGATATGCAGTCCGCCAACCAAGAGGAGAGAGAGTCTGCTTACCCACAGGTTGCCCTAATTTGTTAGGATGGAAAGAGACGAATAACTGAGTGCTCTTCCTGTGGGCAACTGTACGGTCTAGGTAGAACGCTAGAGCCCGTTTACAGTCAAGGGTATGCAGAGCCTGTTCCCCTGGGTTGGAGTGGGGCCTGGGAAAGAAGATAGGTAGTATGATGGATTGATTAATGTGAAACTCCGAAACTACCTTAGGCAAAAACTTAGGGTGAGTGCGGAGTACCGCCCAGTCCTGCAGGATTTTAGTGTAAGGTGGATAGGTAACAAGGGCCTGTAACTCACTAACCCTGCGAGCTGAAGTGATCGCCAAAAGGAAAATCACTTTCCATATGAGATATTTTAGGTCACAGGAGTGAAGAGGTTTGAATGGTGGTTTCATGAGCCATCCGAGAACAAGATTAAGGTCCCAAGAAGGGGCCAGAGGACATAAAGGTGGCTTGATATGGAGCAAGCCTTTCAGAAAACGTGTTACGAGGGGCTGACCCGATATAGGGACATTTCCGACACCTTTATGGAAGGCAGCTACTGCACTGACATGCATTCTAATGGATGAGGTTTTTAGACCTGACCCCTACAGATGCCAGAGATAGTTCAAAAACCTTGGGATTGGACAGGAAAAGGGATCAAGGGATTGCGAAGAACACCATGATGTATACCTTTTCCATTTATAGGAATAAGACTTTCTTGTGGAAGGCTTCCATGAAGCAATCAGGACACGAGAAACCGAATCTCAAAGGTTAAGTGGTTGAAGGATTAACCTTTCAACATCCATGCCGTCAGGGACAAGGCCTGAAGATTGGGATGGCGTAGACATCCGTCGTTCTGAGTGATCAGAAGTGGGTCCTTTCCCAAGGGAATGTGTCTGCGGATGGAGAGATCCTGAAGTATGGGAAACCACACTTGGCGTGGCCAGTGAGGTGCTATCAGGATCATGGTTCGTTTGTCCTGACGGAGCTTCATGAGAGTCTTCGAGAGAAGAGGAAGTGGAGGGAATGCATAAAGCAGACCGTTTACCCACGAGAGGGAGAAGGCATCTCTGGGCTGAAAGCGCTCGCTCCGAATGAGGGAGCAGTAATTGTCCGCTTTGTGGTTCTGAGGGGACACAAAGAGGTCTATTTGGGGGTAACCCCATTGGTGGAAAAGAGAGGTCGCTACCGAGGGATTGAGCGACCACTCGTGTGGATGGAAGACACGACTCAGTTTGTCTGCCAAGACATTGTGTACTCCCGGCAAGTAGGTGGCCCTGAGATACATCGAGTGGGAGAGCGCTTCTGCCCAAATCTGCGCAGCTTCCTGACACAGAAGGAAGTAGCCTGTGCCTCCCTGTTTGTTGATGTACCACATGGCCACCTGATTGTCTGTCTGGATCAGGATGATGTAATTTGATAGGTAATCCTGAAAAGCTCTGAGAGCATATCGCATTGCTCAAAGCTCCAGGAAATTTATCTGGTGTTTGGCTTCCTCTGGAGACCAAAATCCTTGTGACTGTAGATCGTTCACATGAGCTCCCCAGCTGAGGTTGGAAGCATCGGTGGTGAGAATGAGTTGAGAATCTGCTAGGTGAAAAGGCAGTCCCTGGAGAAGATTGTTCTGATCTTTCCACCAGGCGAGAGACAGACTGAGTGCGTCTGTGATGTGGACAATGGTTGACAGAAGCTGAGTCATTTGAATCCATTGTGACCTCAGAGTCCAATGCATGACTCTCATGGCCAGGCAGGCCATCGGTGCGAGATGGACTGAGGACGCCATGTGTCCAAGGAGGACAAGGAACTGCCGAGCTGTTGCTGTATACTGAGACTGCAACTGGTGGGCGAGAGACACGAGGGTTTGCACTCTTTGTTGAGGTAGAAAGGCTTTTGCCTGTAAGGTGTCCAAGTCTGCCCCAATGAAGGACAAGGTTTGAGATGGGACTAAATAGGATTTCTCATAAATGACGAGAAATCCTAGAGAAATTAGAGTGTGTAGGGTCAAATGCAGGGACGATCGAGCAGTTTGCTGGGTTGGGGCCCTGATTAACCAGTCATCTAAATAGGGGTAGACTTGAAAGGCTGCCACAACTACAAGACATTTGGTAAAGACTCGTGGTGCCGATACTAGGCCGAATGGAAGCACCTGGTATTGATAGTGCCTTGGGCCTACTAAAAACCGGAGGTACTTGCGATGAGCTGGAGCTATCGCAATGTGTGTGTATGCGTCCTGAAGGTCCAGAGAGAAGAGCCAGTCTCCTCTTTGTAGAAGAGGTAGAAGCGAGCCCAAGGTTACCATCTTGAACTTTTCCCGCTGGAGGTATTTGTTGAGGGCACGTAGGTCCAGAATTGGACGAAGCCCTCCGGAATTTTTTGGTAATCAAAAGTACCGGGAATAGAACCCTAGGCCTTGTTGCGAAAGAGGAACGGGTTCTATTGCTCTTGACTGGAGAAGAAGAGAAACCTCCTGCTCCAGAAGGACAGAGTGGTCGGTTACTCTCCACGCTTGTAGAGGTGGGGAGTCCAGTGGAAGAGCAAGAAAGTTCAGGTGGTAACCCTGAGCAATGATTGCTAGCACCCATTGGTCGGTTGTGATTGAGTGCCACATTCCATGAAAGTGGCGTAGTCTACCTCCCACTGGTATGCCTGGCAGAGGGATCAGGCTGCTGCTCTCCAAGTGAAAGTCAAAAACCTGAAGCAGGCCCTGGCTGGGGAGCTGCTTGTGGCTTTTGCTTTCGGGGCTGGCGAGACAGATTTTTGATAAGGCCTCGTAACTCGGGACCTTGTTGGTGGGGAATAGTACTTCCTTGGGCGGAAGAATGACTTATTAGAGTCCTTCTTGAAGGGCTGTCTAGAAGGGAAGTCAGAAGGTATCGATGAGAGTTGTTTGAGGGTCTCATGATGGTCCTTTAACTCAGCCACTATTTGCTGAATCTGTTCACCAAATAGATTATCTCCTACACAGGGCAGGTTGGAGAGCCTGTCTTGTACTTCTGGACGAAGGTCAGAAGACTTGAACCAGGCCCAGCGTCTTGCTGAAATGGCCGTTGCAGACACTCTAGTGGAGGTTTCGAAGATATCATAAGCTGTTCTTATCTCATGCTTTCCTGCCTCAAACCCCTTGTTGACAAGGGTTTGAAGATGTTCTTGGAATTGGTCAGGCAGGGTTTCAGAGAAGTCCTGTATTTGCTTGAAAATGACCCTATTGTATTGGGTCATGTACAGCTGGTAAGAAGCAATTCATAGAAACATAGAAACATAGAAATGACGGCAGAAGAAGACCAAATGGCCCATCCAGTCTGAGCATGGCCCCTTGGAACACTCGTCGACCAATATTGTCTAGGAATTTGTGTTCCTTCACAGGAGGGGTAGAGGAGTGAGGCTTCGTCCTTTTTGCTTTCTTTTGAGCTGATTCAACCAGAACTGAGTGGTGATCAAGGTGAGATTTTTGAAAGCCAGGGGCTGACTGTACTAGATAAGTAGTGTCAGCTTTTCTGTGTACTGGGGCAATGGATCCAGGGTTTTCCCAGTTCTTTTTGAGGAGGTCAAGAAGAACTTGATGAATGGGAATAGAAGTGATCACTTTAGGGGCATCCAGGAACTGGAGAAGCTCCATCATCTGGTGCCTATCATCCTGCTCTGTTTGAACTGAAAAGGGACCAAGTCAGACATTTCCTTCACAACATTAATGAAAGAAAGGTCCTCTGGAGGAGAACGCTTTCTACTTTCAGTAGGAGAAGGAGGTGAAGGTAAATCATCGGTGTCTGTGGAAGTATCATCACCCCAGGTGTCATAAGGATCAGCAGGCTGACCTATAGGATGAGAAGGGGGTTGGATACCCGAAGGGCCCAGTTGAGGCTCTAAGAAAATCGAAGGAATCACCGGGGGCACCGCGGATGCCCTGGAGGGCATTGGTGCCGGCATCGATGGTGCCGATGTGCGTATCGCCCCCGATGAATGAATCGGTGGCGAGGGACGACATGGCATCGATGGCTGAGGCAATACCCCCGAAGGAGGAATGCAGAACGGTGTTTCTCCTCCAGATGAAGCTGTCATAGGGGAGCGCACTGGAGCCATCGGAGACAAGGGAATCACCGGTGGAAGGGCAGTCATGAGCGCCTCCATCCGGGAGAGCAGCGGTGCCAGCGCTGCTGGAATCAGGTCGGTGACCGATTCCACTCTCGGTGCCGGAGGTACCTGGAGTCGTTGCATCGCCTTGTCGATGGCCTCCTGGACCATCTGGTCCAGTTCTTCCCAGAGACCTGGGGCAATTAGCCCCGGCTCCGTGACGGAAGAGGGAGGCTGAGGCACAGTCGGAGAGACCACCTTTACAGGCGGAATCGTGACTCCCAAACCCCGATCGGGTGAGGGTGGCCTCGATGTCCCGGTCGCAGGAGTGGTCGGTGCCGTTCCTAGACGGGGCTTCTTCGATGGTGGCTAGGACGGTGGCAAGGTCGATGATTTCGCTCCCTCGACGGTCCGAGACTTAAGATGCCGATGGCGATGTTTCTCCCTATGATCCCTTCGATCTTGAGGGGGAGAAACGGGAGTCGATGCCGTGAAGACGTCGATGGCGGGCGGTCACCGGACAGATGTCGATGCTGGTGAGACTTCAACAGTGCCGGTTCCGATGACGTCGATGCGATGGACGGCGTCGGGGTGTGAGCACGGAAAAGGAGTCCCATCTTTTCCATTCTGGCTTTGCGACCTTTTGGTGTCATGAGGGCACATTTGGTGGAAGTCAGGACATCATGCTCACGACCTAAACACATTACACAGACTCTATGAGGGTCTGTGATAGACATGGTGCGAGTACAGTCTGGGCACCGACGAAACCCCGACGCCATGGCCATAGAAAAAAACTGAGCCGCGGTATGGTCGACGGCAACCGACGGGAAATGGTGAAAAACTTACCGGAGTACCGCGGCCTGAGAAAAGTTAGAGGAGGGACCCTTGTGGGGCAACTTAATTTTAATTAATTCCGTGAGGAAAATTCCTGTCAGGAATCTCTTCAGAGCTCCTAAACTGCGAGGGTACTGCTGCGCAGAAAAAAGAAGACTGAAGGGGGACCTCTGCTGGCTGCAGGGTTAGTGCCGTGCAGGGCATGCCCAGTAGGGGCCAGTCAAAGTTCTGGAAACTTTGACAGAAGTTTTCCGTGATTGGGCTCCATCCTAATGATGTAACCCTTATGTGAGGGCTACCATCCTGCTTGTCCTGTGAGAAACTATAGACCAATAAGCCTGATTTAGTGCCTGGAAAAATAGTGGAATCTATTCTAATGATCAAAATCACAGAGCATATAGAATGACATGGTTTAATGGAATATAGCATGGATTTACCCAAGGCAAACCTTGCCTCACAAATTTGCTTCATTTTTTTTTTTGAAGGGGTTAATAAACATGTGGATAAAGGTCAACCGATATTTTATTTATTTAAGGTTTTTATATACCGGCATTCATGATAAAATCACATCATGCTGGTTTACATTAAAACAGTGGTGCATAGAAAGAAAAAAACAACTGGAACTGTAGTGCGGAAGAAAGCAGTTACAAAAAATAGGGATGCTTAAACTGGGAGAAGAAGGAAAAAGAAAAGGTTAATAGCATTTTAAATATTTACAACGAACAGTTAAATGAGCTGGTTGTGTTATAGTACTTGAAGTTAAAGGACATTAGCTGGAGTCCGGGAAAGCTTGTTTGAAGAGCCAAATCTTAAGCCAAGTCGGATATATGTAGTGTATCTGGATTTTCAGAAGGTGTTTGACAAAGTCCCTCATCAGAGGTTTCCAAGAAAACTAAAAAGTTATAGGATAGGAGGCGATGTCCTTTCATGGCTGACAAACTGGTTAAAAGACAGGAAACAGAGAGTAAGATTAAATGGCCAATTTTCTCGGTGTAAAAAGGGTAAACAGTGGAGTGCCTCAGGGATCTGTACTTGGGCCAGTGGTTTTCAATATATTTATAAAAGATCTGGGAAGGAATACGGGTGAGGTAATCAAATTTGCAGATGATACAAAATTATTCAGAGTAGTTAAATCACAAGTAGATTGTGATAAATTGCAGGAGGACCTTGTGAGACTGGAAGATTGGGCATCCAAATGGCAGATGAAATTTAATGTGGACAAGTGCAAGGTGTTGCAAATAGGGAAAAATAACCCAAGCTGTAGTTACATGATGTTAGGTTCCATATTAGGAGTTACCACCCAGGAAAAAGATCTAGTCATCATAGTGTATAATACATTGAAATCATTGGCTCAATGTGCTGTGGCAGTCAAAAAAGAAAACAGAATGTTAGGAATTATTAGGAAGGGAATGGTGAATAAAACAGAAAATGTCATAATGCCTCTGTATCGCTCCATGGTGAGATTGCATCTTGAATACTATGTACAATTCTGGTCACTGCATCTCAAAAAAGATATAGTTGCATTGGAGAAGGTACAGAGAAAGGCGACCAACTTGATTAAAGGGGAAAGGCTAGAGAGGTTAGGGCTGTTCAGCTTGGAGAAGAGACGGCTGAGGGGGGATATGATAGAGGTCTTTAAAATCATGAGAGGTCTAGAATGGTTAAATGTGAATCAGTTATTTATTCTATCGGATAATAGAAAGACTAGGGGGCACTCCATGAAGTTAGCAAGTAGCACATTTAAGACTAATCGGAGAAAATTCTTTTTCACTCAACGTACAATTAAGCTCTGGAATTTGTTGCCAGAGGATGTGGTTAGTGCAGTTAGTAGTGTTAGGTTTAAAAAAGGTTTGGATAAGTTATTGGAGAAGTCCATTAACTGCTATTAATCAAGTTGACTTAGTGAATAGCATAGGATCTGCATGGTGTTTGAGTACTTGCCAGGTACTTGTAGCCTGGCTTGGTCACTGTTGGAAACGGTATGCTGGGCTTGATGGACCCAGTATGGCAATTTCTTATGTTCTTATTTGCCACACTGGCTTTGGGAGCCATGGTAGCACGGAAAAGTGCTGTTTGGGTTACACGAAGCATAAAAATAGAAAAGAAGAAAGAAAGGTGCAAGAGAGAGTAACCACATCAGTGAGCTACATGGGAAGAACAAAAACTGAGGAGATTCTGGTAATCATGCAGGAACATCTGTGCAGAGCACAGGTCTGTATCTGTTGAGAGTGTTCCCGCTTCGGGCCACCAGGGAGACATCCCAGAGATAGCATGGCTAATCCCCTGGCCACACCCTGTTTTTTTAAACTAAAAAAAAAATTACTTGTTTAAAAATAATAAAGGGAAAGATAACTCAATATAATTTCCTTTTTAATTTTTTTTTTTTTTTTTTACTGTGCACACAATTGATTCATAAGCGATTGCTACTGTACAAACACTTGAGATTGATTTTACGATGTGGAGTGGAAGTGAGTAATGTCACACTGATGACACTGAACATACGCTCAATATCCCTAGAAAATGAGTGAAACCCACAGAAATTGAGCTGCCTTAATTTTAAGATTTGTACATATGAACCACATATTTAAGTATTACTAGTTTCTGAGACAGCTCTCAAGATTGTGGAAAAGAAAGGAACTGTTCTAGTTAAGTTTGTATTTTCATCTGATAGGGACACTGTCCTTAGATTATTTCTGCGGAATAGATTAGCAAAAGTTTGGTCCAGATTTGTAGCTAGGGTAACACAATGCAGGAGGAAAGAGTTTTTGGCCATGAAACAACTGGTTCAACAAATAGGGGCAAAAATGGCAGTCCGGTATCCTTCGAAATGTTTGTTAAGATTAATGAGAGAGATATATATTATGAACCAGAACCAGAAGATTTAAAAAGGTTTCTACAAACAAAAAAAATTATTGGGGAGCAATGTTGGCTAAATTAATTGCCGCTTAGGTAGAGAACGAGAAGTTTACTTTCTTTTTCTTGGTAAAATATATTGCCTTTATTGGTAGCTCACATTTAAAAGATGGATCTTGCATATTTCATAGTAAATAGGATATCTGTAGCTAAATTTTTCAAAGATTGTTATTCAAAAATCTAAATGTTTTTCTCTTTCTTTATTTTGATTGTTCTGTGGTTTAGCAATGTTAAATATTACTTAATTTCTTATGTAAGAATGGATATCCGCATTGTATCTTGACATGTTATGTCATAATATTTGAAAAAGCATAATAAAATATAAATAAAAAAAAAAGTATTACTAGTTTCTCTCCCACACACTTTCCATTCTCACACCTGGGAATAGAACAATTTCACATCCAGTCTGCTTGCATCAATTTTCCACAACACACCTCCAGGGTCTTTGTGACACACTGGTTGAGAATCCTTGTTTAGTTAGCCATGGTGTGGGTGACATCATCTGACAGTGCTGAACAGACCCATCTGTCTAGTTCAGCAAAGTTTTACTACTGAGCATGCGCAGAGATCCCCATATGCACTGCCTCGTGAGCCCCAGAGTATTTTTGTCCAAGCTTCTGCAGGGACATGTTACCCTCCCCATTTTTCTAATCTTCAGATAAAGATATTTAAAAAAAAAATTGCAGTTATTTGTTTTATATAAGACAACTGTATAGTCATCAACACTTCCAGTAACAATCGGTTTAAATCAACAGTGGAATTCCCCCCCCCGCCCCCAAAAAAAAACCCATAATAAAAAACAGAACTTAATTCCTACAAATCTTAATTGACGACATCAGACCTATTGACAGCACGAAAAGTAGTGGCAAGTGCCGAGGTGAAGTTATCTTTTACAGAGGAAGGCAAAGTTTCTACAAACTCAACTCAGATTTTAAGAAATGTTTTGAAATCTAATGTTAGGAGCTCTAGCGTTTCTGAATGCCAAAAACTGAAGGAAGGAACTTCCTGAGAAATTCAAGTGGCCGACCTACATCTCCTAGCAATTACTGCAATCTATATTTTCAAAGAGCACTCCTAGAACACACACACCATGCCCTGTTTTCATTGACATTACTGTGCCAAATGCTTATTTCCTGCAAACTACAACAAAACCTGTTAGCCTGTAACAGCAATAATCCAGACTGGACACGGTCTTTATAGTCCTGTCATTGCCCAAGCTGTTGGAGATTACTGCTTAATTATAAACTTAATAGAATGCTCAGTAGAATTTCAGACTGATTAAATGTGAAGCAAGGTATGAAGTAACGAAAAAAATTGTTAGTTCACAAATGTAGCTATCAGGCATGTTCCTCCTTTTTTATGCAACTCCTGGCTAGGGGCACTCAAAATAAAAATGCATGCTGAACAGTTTCTTTCCTTCTGCAGCACACTAGTGAGTGGGTTCAAATCTGTTGGTCAGGGGAGCTATTGGATTGGACTGGACCAAACTCAAAGGGATGCGATGCAGTTTTTCTCTGCAAGATAGGGTACATGAAAGAAGCAAAACAAAACACTTCTTCCCCTCTATGACCATTTTGTTACCCTCACCCCCCACCAGGGCTCTTCATACCATATCCCTTGGTCACCACTGTTGCTTCAAACCCACAGCCCTGGGATACAATAAAGAAAATCTCACACAAGGGTAAGGCTTCCAATTTATCAAAAGTTTATTTACTTCTTCTGGGGTAGCAGCAGTAATTAAACCAAAAAAAACCCGAAACAAACAAACCAGGATGAGTCATAGGAATCCTAACTGCACAAAATACTACCAGATTGCCTTAGATAAACAGATCTCAAATCTTGATTACATCAAACAGAAGAATTAGGACATCTTTAGCTGTAGGAATATGCATGAAAAAACCTCCAGTTGTAACTCCATTCATGTCAGATGTTACTCACCCTGAGCTCTTCAGCTTAGGATCTTCTCCATCTAGGACACTGTGCTTGCAGAAAGCTCTATCCATGGCTCCCCCTAGTGCTCTTGATAAGTGACAAGGAATCCATGCCTAAGAGAACTGCCTTAGCTCACTAGCATTCATTGCATGAGAGAGGCCCTGCTGGACTAGGACGACCAGAAGCTTCCCAGAATCTAAGATGAGTACTGCTCCCTCGAACTCCAGTTCTGGAGGGGGGGGGGGTAACTCTTTCTTCTCCCTCTTATGATCTCCTCTGCATTCAAACTCAGACTTACATATACAGAGCATTCTTCCCTCTACTCTTAATTCAAGTAACATACAATCAAGTGCTATCCTGCACTGCAGACCCATCCAATCATACAGAATAACGACAGAGGTTAAGCAGTAGAGGTGAAGTATAAATAGAGACATACCCAGTGCCCCCAAATTTAGGCCAAAGTCATATTTACTTTCAGTCCCCCTTTCCTGCCAGCCAACTGTTTAGATTTCCCTCCCCAGGCAACATCCTAAGCAGTCTCATCTGAGACTGAACCCTTTAATGCCCTTCTTCTGTTAAGAGGGAGGCTGGTGCCAAAGCAGTCCTCCTTCCCTTGGACACATCACCTCCAGGGGGTGCCAGAAACACAAATCCGCCCAGGGCTCTGATTTCCTTAAACAGCAAGGGGCAAAAGAATGATCCAAGGCAGGCGAGGGGGTACAGTATTTAAAACAGTGAACCTCAAGATTAAGCTGAGAACTAGTGTCAGCGCATGGGACACAGTCAAAATAGTTCTTGATTAATTATTTCCTCAGTTGTATAACTACTAGGACAATTAATGCCACAAACACAAAACCAGCAAATTACTACCACAGAGTAAAAACATAGATGGTAGGTGAAGACTTCCAGACTTACTTTGGAATAACTACCACGCTAATACCAATCCTCCTCCTGCTTCTATCTAAAAAATATATATACCGTATATTAATAAAACCTCTAAATATCATATTTTTCTATTACTTTACCAAACCAATTTTTAACATAATAAAGGAATAATGTCTAAGACAAGGCTCGCTCCCTGTCATTTTTTGTTTAAGCTATGATTTAGTTCTTTCAAAGGTCCAAGCCCTTCAATTATAATTTTATTGTGAGATGAATTACAGGAGACATATTTATTAAACTCCTGACAGGCTCCGTCAACATGTGGAAATATCTTGAGCACATCCTAATCTCTGTCTTATCTAAGGAGTCTCTGGAAGTACTCAGAAATTAGCACCCCCCCCCCTTGCATTCTGAAATATACTGTGTAGGCTCACAGTCAGTGATAACTGGATAATAGTATAAATATGCAGGAAATATCTTTACCTTGCTTTCTTTCTCTCTAAGGTCAGACAGTGTCAGTGACTATGAAAATCGTATACAAATATGGAAGTCTTTTTTTGTTGTGCCTATGATTTATATTAGAGCAGGCTATTTATTTATTTATTTTGCATCTGGCACTCTCAAAGGAAGATATAAAAAGTTAGAAATATATATATATATATATATATATATATATATATATATATATATATATTTATCTGGCAGGGAAAAGATGTCCATCAATCTATTCACCTCTGGCCCAGTTTTAAAGGGCCATGTGTGTAAAAAAAAAAAAAAAAAAAAAAAAAAAAAGGGGGGGGGGCCAGGCCTTGCGTGCACCACGCACATTTTCGGAAAGGTCCCATTACATGCTGAAGTGCCGGGCCGGGGGCAGCGGTCTGGGGAGAGAGGAAAGGGGTAGGCCGGGACAGAGCCATTTGATGCTGTCCCGGGGAAGTGCACGCCAGCAGCCAGCCGGCGCATGGAGACTACTTCTGCCCCCTGAGGAGCAGTAAGTAATCGGATAAACGTAGCTAGGAAGGGCTTAGGGGGTCAGGGAGAGGATGGGAAAGGGTAGAAAGGTTAGGTAGGGGTAAAGGGAAGTTCCCTCCCAGTCTGCACTTTAATTGGAGGGAAGCTCTACTCCCGTCACTGCGCGTGGCCTTTTAAAATTCTCCCCCCCCCCCGTGCGTGCGAGTCGCGGGCTGCCCTCACGTGTATTAAATCGGCGCGTCCATTTGCGTGTGCTGGGAACCATGCGCACATGGATGTGTACACGTTCCCTTTAAAAATCGATCCCTTGGTATAATATGGAAACAAAAATCTGAATAGGAATTTTAGTTCTTCAGCCTTTTGGGCTGTTCTTTTCTATGGTATCCATGGAAATTCCTAGTCAAATATTCTGGGATTACGCAGTGATGAATTTTGTCTTCTATCACCCTAAGGTACTACCAATGCAGGGGCGATGCTACCGCCTCCACCTGACCTACGGTTTTCTGAAGGCCCTCTCCCCCCCCCCCCCCCCGCGCAAACCTCTGTCCCCCGCAGACCTGTGATTCCTCCCAACCCTAATATATTTGATTACCCACAGTCTCCTTCCATCGGGGCCTCCAATTCTTTCGTTCTCGCTGATCCCCGTCAGTCTCAGCACCGCCGCTCTGGTACTTGCACTACTGTTAGGATAGGACAGCATGTGCAAGAGCGCAGCCTCCCGCAAGGAAGCCTGGACGGCGGCAGGGGACATCAGTTCCTCTGAGTGTGGGAACACAGGCACACTCCATCCCCATGCACGCTGCTTTGTCAAGGACAGCAGCACCAGAACTGGAGCTGCGATTTTTAGACAGGACGGAGAGGTTGGGCACCCAATCAGATTGGATGTCTGCAGGGAACGGGGGACAGGGACAGGGAGTGGAAGATGGAATCAGAGGCCAGAAGGGTGGCAGGGTGCAGGAACTTTGTCACCCCCAGAATTTTGCTGTCCTAGGCACAGGCCTAGTACGTCTGTGTGTAAGTACACTTTTTAGGGTAATTTTCTAATGGTATGCATATGCATAGCAGTAAAGTTTGCATGCACATCTTACAAGCAGACTTGAACAAGTACTGTGAAAGTGAACTTGTGTGCTGTGCATACATGCGCTTTAAAAATTCTTGGCTAGTTGGCCAGTTACCTGCACAAATTACTTTGTAGAAAGTTACACTTGCTTCCCCTTGGCTCCCCCCCGGAATTCCTCTTATCTGTGCACGTAAAATCATGCACTAATGTGCATTGGCTCGAGTCAACTTTAGAATAGCTTTTTAGGCACAGAAAACTGGACTTTATGTTCAGAAGTGGCTTTGAAAATTATCCCAATTATGACCCAAAGTAATTTACATTTTTCCTAGGTAATAGAATGTCTTCCATTTTAGTGGTGCCCCAATATCTAGATCGAAGGTTTGGTGGATGAGGGATGTTTGTTATCGTTGTACAGGTTTTTTGTTCTCCTGTCATACGCACTCTCTATGGGATCTTCTCCTATTTTTGTGCACTATGCAGGAAGTTATATGCAAAATATGTCCCCATTATGGTTCTGTAAATCATTGTGCTTTCTGCATGTCTACTTCATTTCTCTTTTTCAAGGTGTTCTTGAAATGATGATTGAGAAAGGGTATAAGTATAAATATAAAATAATAAAGAATTCATAATTTGCTCTGCCCTGCAAGACATTTTACGTATTTCAGTACATGTCCAGTTTGCTTTCAGAACTGACCCATATTCCTCTAACTACTGCACACAGAAAAGAAAGCTGTGCTACTACCTAGTTCCCCTTTTCTAAAAATTGTCTCAGACCTTTTCAATGGACAGAAGCAAAAAAGACTTACAAATGTGCAGGGTTCTCCCATTCTTTTCTGCCTTATGTTATTGAATGGAACCCATTTTATATAGCACAAAGGCTGTTGTAGACAGTGAAACAGTTTTTGTCTAGAATGAAGTTATTGTGAAATGCGGGTACATTGGAAAAGTGACTGATGCTTTAAGAGTTGCCAAAAAAAAAAATCTACAGCAGTGGCATAACTTCAAATAATATACATGAATAACTAGAATAACTGTTAGTGTCATACAATATCCCTTAACAAACAAAAGCAAAAAGATCGGGGAGGACTGGTTATTTTAATATTTTCATGTTCTCTTGTAACTCTCTATAATATTGATAGTCTAAAAACAGAGTAAACTGAAAAGTTGCTGCCGGAATTGTGGTCACATATCACAAACTGGTATATCATGATGAATATTACACTGATAATGGGACTGATGAAATAAGCTGGAGGTTAAAACTGTGCCATGTTGATACCAATATATCATGTAACCAAACTAACTTAGTGGTGTACCCCAAACACACTATAATCAATAAACAAATATACACCCCACTTTTTTTTTAATAGAAAAATGTTTATGAAGATGTATTTAAGATGTTAGTTTCTATAAATGAATAAAATACCTTTTTGAGCAGGTATTTGTTGCAAACCGTCCCTTCCCGACGACTTCACTCCACCTACCTTTCTTTCTTTGCACCTCCTCTCGCTATGGATGGATGCCTGGCTGCCGTGGCGTCTGCCTACTGTCCTCTCCAGCGTCCCCAGACAGACTTGGGCGCTGCCTCCCGCCATGCTCCGCTGGTAGCTTAGGGTGCGCACGCCGAGCGGCCCTCACTCTTATTTCCTACTTGGCGCGAACCTCAGGGACGTCCCCCTGTAATGACATCATGCTGCCCGGATATTTAAAGCTTCAATGTTTGCTAGCATTAGAGTTAGCAAGGGGAATCTTACGGATGGGATTCGCTCTCCGTACCCAGCTACTCTGCCTCCAATTCCCATTAGACTCTTAGCGCTAACGGGGTACCCACTCCTCGGGGGCCTCACTTGCTTTTCAGGTTGCTATCAGGAAACCAGTACTCGCTCCTCGAGGGCCCATGTTACCTGACTCACTATCTGTTGTAGATAGTGAATCCTTCCAGGCAGAAGGATTCACTATCTACAACACCAGTGAGTACTACAATCTTCACCTCAGAGCTGTTCCCTGGAACCAGGTACTCGCTCCGAGGGCCTGCCTCCGTTCCACCCTAGTGCCATCTCCTACGTGGAACCGATGTGTGCGTACATTACCTTCAAGCCTCTCAGCTCTCAGGGATCAGGTACTTGCTCCTCGAGGGCCTGCTCTCCCTATCCTGGGGTTCTCCATACTGGGGCTTTGTTCATATTCCACTGTACTCATTATTCGGAGTTCTTTCCACTACAGCACTGCTACCGGAGGAGTTGCTGTTCCAGCGCCTGAGGGATACTATCCCAGCTGGGCTACTTCTGCTGCTCACTACTGCCACCTCTGGTGGCTTCATCACATTGTCTAATAAAAGATCAATCTCTGTGTTTGTGTGTCCTAAGCTGAGCCTGACTGTGGCCCCTCATGGGACTTCCCCCCGTGGGCGTGGTCAGCTGCCACAGTGTCCAAGGGTCCACCCAAACCTCACTAATTATAACAGATTGCTAACTCCATGGATCTGGCACAACTCAATGCCTTGCCGGCCATTCCAGGTCTGGCCCTACGCACTGCTGAACTACAAGACACATTGGAGAAACTCACTTCAGCGTTTCATCAGCTACAAGCACAGAAGACGCAAGGTGCTACTTCCAGTAATGAAGATCAGTTACCTGAAGTAACTATAAAGACTATGGTACCTCTGGTTGCTCCAGTTCGTTTCTCTGGAGAGACTCAAAGAACTAGAAGTTTCCTAAACCAACCCTGCATGCATTTCACATTGCAGCCTGCACACTTCCCCACAGCCTTCACCAAGACTACTTATATTCTATCTTATCTTGATGGAAGGGCCTTGTCTTGGGCTTCAACACTGTGGGAACGTAAGGATCCAATCCTGCAGGATACTGATGGATTTCTAGAATTATTTTAATCTGTTTTTGATGATCCTGCTTGAGTGACTGTTGCTGGTTCTGATCTGTTTTTGCAATAGAGTTCAAGACTCTTGCTACAGAATTGTGCTGGGAACCTAGATGCCTGAAAACTCTCTTCTTCAAGCGGTCTGAATACACGCTTGAAGGACGAGCTTGCCGCTCGTGAGACACCTGTCTCGCTGGATGAACTAGTGGCTTTGGCTACTAGAATTGACCACTGGCTTTGTGATAAGGTGAAAGAACTCAAGCCTACTAAAGGACCGGTTCAGAAGGAGACTCATGCTAAACTTGCACCTCGGATGGTTCCAGCAGTACCTCTTGCCAGTGGAGAAGAACTGATGCAACCTGGTCGCAGTCATTTGACTTCAAAAGAGAGAAGACTTCGGAAGAAGCATGGCTTATGTATGTACTGTGGACAAGCTGGTCACAATGTCCCAACATGCCCTATTCGTCTGGAAAACGGACGGGCCTAAGTCCTGCAGAAGGACTGTTCTTAGGCCTTACCTCGCCTTCTCCTCCGCTCTCTCTACCAGCCTCCCTGACTTGCAGACAGTCTACAATCCAAACTCTTGCCCTTGTGGATTCGGGGGCAGGAGGCAACTTTATACTTCGACGCCTAGTGGAACATTTGAGGATTCCCCTCGTTACTTTAGAAGCTCCACTAATCTTGTCATCCATCCATGGACAGCCTTTGCCCGGTGATGTGACTTGTCGCACCGAACCAGTGACTCTTCACACCAGAGCCCTCCATACGGAGACAATTCCCTTCTTTGTGTTAGAGAAGCCATGCACCCTATCGTTCTGGGGTTACCCTGGTTGCAGTTGCATCAGCCTCAATTTGACTGGTCCTCCTTGGAACTCTCCCACTGGGGCCCAGGTTGTCATGGCAGTTGCCTCAGGGAAGTTTCTCCTGTTCTCTGCATGCCTACAACTCCAGTGATGGCAGGACTGCCGCCTCAAAACGCATCATTCAGTGATGTGTTTTCCAAAGAAGCTGCTGACATCCTCCCTCCACACAGATCTTATGACTGTGCCATTCGGCTGAAACCAAACACTGAACCTCCTAAAGGATGCGTCTATCCACTCTCTGCAATAGAGAATAAGGCTATGTCCAAGTACATCGAGGAGAATTTACAGAAAGGTTTCATTAGACCTTCAAAGTCGCCAGCCGGCACAGGATTCTTCTTTGAGGAAAAGAACGGAACCTTACGTCCTTGTATTGCCTATCGAGGTCTGAACGAGATTATGATTAAAGACAGTTACCCCCTGCCTTTAATTTCAGAGCGGTTTGACCAGCTCCAGGGGGCCAAGATATTTTCGAAACTTGACCTGAAGGGGGCGTACAACTTAGTCCAGATTCGCAGTGGTGATGAGTGGAAAATGGCTTTCAACACCCGAGACAGCCATTTTGAGTACTCGGTGATGCCCTTCGGCCTGTGCAATGCACCCGCTATGTTCCAGAACATGATGAATGACATTCTGCAGGATCTGTTGTACAAGAGTGTCGCAGTGTACCTAGATGACATCCTGATATTTATCCGAATCTGTCTACTCATCTAGAAGACGTCAAGCAAGTTCTACTAAGACTCCGAGAACATCGATTCTATGCCAAGCTATCCAAGTGCAAATTCCATAAAGACTCCGTGCTTTTCCTTGGCTACATTGTGTCTAAAGATGGCTTCCAGATGGATCCCCAAAAATTAGAAAGTATCAAGAATTGGTCCCATCCTACCAGCCTGAAGACCCTGAGACGATTTTTGGGGTTCACCAATTACTATGGAAGCTTTATAAAGAACTATTCCTTCTTTAATGGTGCCCTTGACTGCTATGACCCGGAAAGGGGCCAATGCTTCTAAATGGTCTGCGGAGGCCATTTCCGTGTTCGAAGATTTAAAGACTTCCTTTTCCACGGAACTATGCCGACGTCATCCGGACCCCAATAAGCCATTCATCATAGAGGTCGACGCCTCTGACGTCGGTGTGGGGGCTGTTCTGAGCCAGACTGGAGATTCCAAGTCCTTACATCCCTGCTCTTTCTTCTCACGACGTTTCTCTCCGGCAGAGAAGAATTATGAGATCGGTGACAAAGAGCTCCTGGCTATTAAGTTGGCATTTGAGGAATGGCAGCCTTGGCTCGAAGACGCTCAACATCAAATTACCGTGTTTACGGTCCATAAGAATCTAGAGTATCTCCACCATGCACAACGTCTTAACCATAGACAAGCTGGTTGGTCCTTATTTTTCAACCGCTTTGACTTCGTGCTCAAATATCGCCCCAGAGACAAGAATACCAGAGCTGATGCCCTATCATGCTCCTTTCTCTTGGAGGATATTCCAGAAGAGCCACAGCACATAATCGATCTGAAGAAAGTCGTCTTAGCGGCTACTCATTCTGTGCCTGCTGGTAAGACCATCGTGCCAAAGCATCTCAGAAAGAAAGTGCTCTATTGGGTGCACAATTCCAAGCTGGCTGGCCATCCTGGTCAACGCTGTACCCTGCTGACGCTACAGAAGTATTATTGGTGGCCAACTATCAAGGAAGATACACTCTCCTATGTGGCATCTTGTGCCAACTGTGCCCAACAAAAACCTACTTCTGGCCAACTGTGGGGATTGCTACAGCCACTTCCAGCTCCAGAACAGCCCTGGATGCATATCGCTACTGATTTTGTATTTGATCTACCCCTTTCTGGAGGTATGAATACCATTTGGGTCACAGTCTACCGCTTCAGCAAGATGGCCCACTTCGTGTCACTGCCTGGCTTACCCTCAGCCTCAGAATTTGCAAAGCTCTTCATAGTCCATATCTTTCACCTCCACGGCCTACTGAAGCACATAGTCTCGGATCAAGGATCACAGTTCACGGCAAGATTCTAGAAGGCCCTGTGCAAACTCTTCAACATCTCTCTAGATTATACATCTGCCTATCATCCTCAATCTAATGGCCAAACAGAACGGATTAATAGGACCCTGAAACAGTTCATTCGGGCCTATATGAGTTGCCGTCAGAATAACTGGGCCGAACTGTTACCATGGGCTGAATTCGCCATTAATTCTCATCCAGCAACATCAACTGGTTCAACATGATTTGAAGTGGTATATGGACGTTCACCATCACCGCCACTTCCACTGAAGCTCTCAGTGATGTCCCCAGCAGCTCAATCCACTGCTGAAGAAATCCATCAATTATGGACTCAGACGAAAGCAATGCTACTCAAAGCGAGTGATCGAGCCAAAAGGTTTCATGATGCTCATCATTCCAAAGCACCCATCTTTCAACCTGGTGATAAAGTCTGGCTATCCACCAAGCACCTTAGACTGAAGTTACCCTCCTCTCGATTTGCTCCTCGTAACGTTGGACCATTTCCAATCCTCCAACTTCTTGGCAATGTTATCTACAGTCTGACGTTACCACCTGGATTGAACATCCATAATGCTTTTCATGTTTCACTTCTGAAACCACTCATCAGTGAATTCTCTTCCAAATCTCAGGAACCATCTCCTATCAATGCAGAAGATGACCTAGAATACAAGGTGGAAGCCATTCTTGATGTCCGCAAAGGAGGCAAAACCTGGGAATACTTTCTCTCATGGGAAGGTTTTGGCCCTGAAGAAAATTCTTGGGAGCCTCTGGCTAGTATCCTTGACAAAGAGATGCTCCATCAGTTTCATCTCTCGCATCCTTGGAAACCAAAACCTGGTACCCACAGAGGAGATTGCCCTTTGAACGGGGGTACTGTTGCAACCGTCCCTTCCCAACGGCTTCACTCTGCCTACCTTTCTTTCTTTGCACCTCCTCTCGCTATGGATGGACACCTGGCTGCCGTGGCATCTGCCTGCCGTCCTCTCCGGCGTCCCTGGACCAGCTTGGGCGCTGCCTCCCGCCATGCTCTGCTGGTACCTTAGGGTGCGCGCGTGCCATGCGGCCCTCACTTTTATTTCCTACTTGGCATGAACCTCAGGGGTGTCCCCCGTGATGACGTCACACTGCCCGGATATTTAAAGCCTACAATGTTTGCTAGCCTTTCAGTTAGCAAGGGGAATCTTATGGATGGGATTCGCTCTCCGTACCCAGCTACTCTGCCTCTCCAATTTTCCATTGGACTCTTAACGCTAACGGGGTACCAGCTCCTCGGGGGCCTCACTTGCTTTTCAGGTCGCTATCAGGAAACCGGTACTTGCTCCTCGAAGGCCCATGTTCCCTGACTCGCTGCCTGCTCCTACCTTCTCTTCTGCCTGGAAGGATTTGCTATCTACAACACCAGTGAGTACTACCATCTTCACCTCAGAGCTGTTCCCTGGAACCAGGTACTTGCTCCTTGAGGGCCTGCCTCCGTTCCAGCTCTAGTGCCATCTCCTATGTGGAACCGCTGTGTGAGTACATTACCTTCAAGCCTCTCAGCTCTCAGGGATCAAGTACTCGCTCCTCGAGGGCCTGCTTTTCCTATCCTCGGGTTCTCCATACTGGGGCTTTGTGCATATTCCACTGTACTCACTATTCTCAGTTCTTTCCACTACAGCACTGCTACCGGAAGAGTTGCTGTTCCAGCACCTGAGGGATACTAGCCCAGCCGGGCTACTTCTGCTGCTCACTAGTGCCACCTCTGGTGGCTTCATCACATTGTCTAATAAAAGATCAATCTCTGTGTTTGTGTGTCCTAAGCTGAGCCTGACCTGTGGCCTCTCACGGGACTTCCCCCCATGGGCATTGTCAGCTGCCACAGTGTCCAAGGGTCCACCCAAACCTCACTAATTATAACACTATTTGAGTTTTGTGGACTTTAAAGTTTTTCCCAATCACTTTTACTGGGGTAATAGCTAATGCCATCATTAGCATTGGATTTGCATTAGAGGATATTAACCTCCTTGTGCACACATTTTTTGTGTGCGTAAAACTCTTTGCTGCATTGGCAAGTAGAGTTTGCACACAAAAAAACATGCAAACGACTGTAGATTAAACTGCGGACATGTGCACTCGTTTTTTGTTCAGGTACCTTTTTCATGGAAAATAAAGCGCATAGATTTGAAAACTCAATCAAGATGCAACTATTTCCTTTCCCTGATTTATGTTTAAACGATTTTTATTGGATGTTCAAAGTTAATACACAAAACAATACACTGAAGCGAGAGGAACTCTGATCTCACCTCAGAACAATACCACCAATAAAAACAGAACCCTTACAGAACCCCCCCAAACAAACATATCCCCCCCCCTCCCTTTATAGAAGTGAGTAATAGGGTTTTTTTTTTATTGCTAACAACAGTCCCGTAGCCAGGCTCCATCTGAGGCAAGTAGAGAGAGAAAGAAAAATCAATCATTAATGACGAGTCTGCGGGCACGAGGGGTCAGCGACTGTAGGTACGGCTGCCATACTATTCGCAAATTTGTTTGGAGGGGAGGGAAGCGCGTGTTCCTTTATCCTGGTTAAAGGGTACGGGTGGTAGGGGAGGCCTTGGGCTACCTGACCTAACCGAGTATAATCTAGCTAGTAATTTGCAAATTGTGAGAGATTGGTTGCTCAGTCAGTCAGCCTATACGTCCCTATATGCGGATCGGGCCCTGATGCACCCTTTTGCCCCTTCCTATGTGGTACAAGCCAGCTCGACGCTGCTGCCCTCTTTTTTAACCCGCACAATTTTGGTTGGGCCCTTGCGGCAGACTTGGAGGCGACTTACCAAAAGGTTACAGCTTCCTACTCTCTGTGCCTATTTTCTCCCAATTGATGGGAATGCAGAGTTTAGCCCGGGCACTCAATCCTCTGTTTTTCAGACTTGGTTCTCCCGTGGTATCACACTTTTGGGTCATCTGTTAACACATGAGGGGGCGCTTTTGTCTTATCACGATTTTATGATAGAGTATGATTTTGGAGTAACACACACATTCCCCTATATGCAAGTATGCCATTACATACGGACCCTCTCAACGGATGCAAAATTGCCCTTGACCTATCTAACTTTGGATAATATGTTTCATTTTGCTGGGCATGTTGCTCCTTCATTGTCAATGTATTATAAGTGTCTGCGTCGCTGTTCAGAACTTGATCTGAGTCAGATCTTGGAGCCACACTGGAATGGGAATGGGGAATTTGTGGTGACTCAATCCATTTTAAGGAGATGTTTTTGGCGCAAAGCCAGAGTTACGAAGAATCAATATTACCGGGAGCTGCAATTTAAATTTTTATGTCGGGCCTATGTGTCTCCTGTACTTGCTTTTCATTTTGCTATAGCCCCCTCTGCAGCCTGCATTAAATGTGGTCACAGTTCGGGCACACTTTCTCATGTTTTTTGGGCCTGTGCACCCATTCAGTGGTTTTGGAATCGGGTTGCAACGTACTTAGTGGACTTGCTGGACGTTGCTTTTCGAATTACCCCTATGTGGTTGCTTTTTGGCTGCATCTCCCCGATTCGGATTCGGGACCCTGGCTCGCGCTTGTTCCTTCATAAGGCAAGTTTAGTGGGGAAAAAGATTATCCTTTCTGTGTGGAGGTCTGCCGAGGCCCCCTCTTTTTGGTCTTGGCGGAACAGTCTGCATGCCATGCTGACTATGGAAAGCCTGGAGGTTCGAATGGCACCCCAACGATTCCTTTCCCTGATTTAAATACACTCTTGGGAATGAATCCTCTAAATTTGTCTAAAACAGCATGAGTTCTGGAGCAACTTTTAGTAGCAATGACGGAAGGCAAGTTGGAGCTGGCCAATGTATGCACTTAAATCACCATTTACTCACATCAATAGCTTTGAAAATTCTCCTCAAAGTTTATTGGCATATTCTCAAGGTGCTGAATCTATCAATGCAAAATATTTTCAGATGCGTCCTTACTTCTAATATACAAAAGAGGTATCAATTAAGTGTCACATTTGCTATTTTTCACTTTACATGTAATTACGATATTCACATCTTACTAGTCACAGTCTTCTAGTGCCAAGCATGCATGATTTAAAGGGGGCATCTAACTGGTAGATGCATTTGAAATGTTTTATTATCTCTGTAAAACCCAGAGATTTTCGACCTTTTCCTAGCTTGTGTTGAAAGCAGTTATTTCCAGCTGTCCTCTCATGGAAACCAAATGTCCCTCCTGTCTTGTACATGTCTTCTTCCCAGAGAGAAGGCCCATTTAAAGAAATGACAGGGTTTTTAACGTGAAGAGAATGAGGTATGAATTAACCTGACTTTGACTGGTATAGAACATACTCTTTACAAAAAAAAAAAAAAATGTTTACTGCCTAGTCCCTCATTTGAATAAGAACTGCTGTCTTCAGTTGACAAGGACAGCCCAGCATGTATCTCCAGGCCAGCTGCTCCATTTGGCTGCTGTCAGTCTCATTCCCCTCTGTCCCGCCTTTTCCCCAGTGTTTTCTCCATGCTGTGATTGCTCTATATAGCTAAGAAGCACTGAAGGAAGCTACAGAATAAAATTGTTTGAATTTACTAAGTGCAAGCATACCCTTGGAGTGGATTATTTTTGTGCTACATTGTTTTCAACTGGTTGCAAGACAAATTATCGCAGTTGCTATTTCAGATGGGGTCTGAAAGTCAACAAGTGGCTGAACATAAATGATCCGTCATTAGGGTGACCAGATGGCTGCTTGAACTATAGGATAGTTTCCTGAAGTTCTGTTTTGATTTTTAACACTAATCCAAAGCATTTTGAAGGTCATAATAGTTTCAAATTAATTGCTATCTGTGTGTACTATACAAAGAAGGAGAGTAGGAAACTCTTGCTCATGAAAGGTCAAGAACTTAACTAGTTTGGTTGCATTTAGTAGCCAATCTATGACAACATGCCTCTCACAAGGGAAAGGACAAATCAAGTTTTAACTTTGATACATGGTTCCCACCATAGGTGGGCTCATGTCAGTGTGATAGCTATCCAGACTTACAATGCTTCACTTATCAATGCTCAAGGCTGATGACAGCAATTTAAATGGTTTTAGTTTGATGTAATAGGATCTCAAGTAATGTCACACCTGGTAGAATCATAATGCTAATGACATACTGAAAGTCAGATTTATTTTGACTGCATCTCTTACTCAGAAGCTTGTGCATAGTTTAGGATAGTAATTTACTTTAGTTTTAGTTTAGTTTATTAAATGTGATTTCATTCAATGTGTCAAGGTGATTTACAGTTAAAGTATAAAACATTAAAATACATAAAAACCAAATCCTTAAAACATAGGCAACATCGAAGACAAAAAAAAATTGGAAAAAAAAAACCTTGCAGGCTGATGCAATACCACGCGCAAGTCGCAGCACACTGTTCAATACCCAATAGGACATGCCTTTTGGACACGTGTCCATAACCCCCAATGCAAAATGGGGGTTAGCGCATCCAAAATGTGCATCCAACCAAGTGTGTTAATGTAAATTCATGTTGATGAGGCTATTAGCTATTTCCGATGCAAAAAAAAAAAACCAAGAACTTGTACCCAACATGCATATTTTTATCCTCAAAATGTAACGCTTGCCCCAGAGCAGGCGTTAATTCTTGAGCAGCCCAAAACATTTACAGAAAAGCAGAAAATACTGCTTTTCTGTAGTTCCTGTAACTTAATATAGTGGCAATATTAAGTCAGAGGAACCAAAAAAGGAGACCACACCCTTCCCACAAAAAAAAGTGTGCCAGTGGTCAGGTTAGGAAAAAGGCTGCTCAGTCAATCAGCATCCATTTTCCTAATCCATGCTGTACACAGGTTAGGAAAACAGATGCTCATATAATTGAGTGTCTGTTTTCGTAACCCGCTGGCAGCCACCTCTCCTGGGTGCCCACTGCCAAGTTGGTACTAGGGCCAAACAGTTTCCCCTAGTGCCTCCTTTTTACCATGGCAGCCCATTTAAATATTACATCGGGAGCCCCAGACAGGTGCATCGGCATGCATTAGGAGAGTAGGCGCTCAGTCATGAGCATCTATTTTCCATGTGCCAATACTGCATTGGTCTGTTATTGCTCTAACCAGTACACTCCAAATTCTCTCTCATCTTCTTGTGCATCTTAAGTCGAGCATCTGAGTTGGACCTGTCATTCAGCTATAGGAGGCATGAGCAAACATTTTGAGCCTCGGCGCCCACTTCCATCCGTACAATTTGTTGGGTTCTTCACCCACCAAAGTTGGGTTACATTGTGTTTATAATATAACTCTCTGCTTTTCTACTACCTGCCAGAACACTGGAGTGATCTATCTGATACAATGCCCATGTGACAAATTATATGTGGGCCAGACCACTTGGGCTGTATGCACTTAGCTGATTAAACACTAAAACTGAATTAAGTATGGCCATTTGATCGCCCCTCTTGTGGCACATTGCCAGGAATTTACACACAGCTTTGAAGAGCCTGGGTTTTGCATAATAAGGACACTTCATTTGAATCGCCATGGAGGCAATCTTTCTCATCGTCTACTTTAACTTGAACAACATTGCCCTGGATGGCTTAAATAGTGATTTAGAAATTACTGTTTTTCTGTAATATATCTATTTTTTTGGATTTGTTATATTTTTAATGGTGGATTTGAGTTTTTTCACCAACAGGTATATTCTTCTGTTTTGTTTTCTGATTTTTGGGGTTCCTTCATTTATTCTAATAAAGTTTTGTTTCTTGACAGCTGAATACCAGTACACATTATTTCTGGGTGGACTACTTTTATTACCATCAATGCTGACCTGCTGAGAAGACCTTCTTTGGATAAGCTAAGAGATCGGATGATCCATCAGACAAGCATGTCCTCCTTTACATGACATAACTCATCACTTCAGATAAGTCCCCCGATGCAGTTTCATACGAAACACCAGCTGATGCTGGAGTTGAGGTTTGAATCTCTAACTTATTATATATTTCTGGGTAAAAGCTATAGTGATGATTTGCGATACTGTGTTAAAATATACTTTTTATATGCATATTGAAAAAAAACAAAACAAAAGAAACTTAAGTTCTTTTGATACCTTTTAGGGTCTTTTTTGGGTGAATGATTGAGAGGTCTGGGTTACTTCTCTCATGTTAGAGAGGTTTTCCTCTTATTCCAGGCCTGATGACACCAATTTAAAATAATTCTAATATAAGAAACAAAATACAAATTTCTAAAGAATTCACTTCAAGACAATAACAATAATTCTTACTGTTCCTTACTAAAAGTTATTGATTGTTGTTGGAACAGAGCATTTTGCATATTTCCTCAGTACAGTGTAACAATGACAGAACCACCATTACTCATAAAACAACCAAGAAACTTAAAACAAATTATAATAGTAGAATCATACTAATAAAAGAATACATATTTCAAAACTATTGACAAATAGAACATCTATTAAAGTCATATACATTTTTCTAAATGTTTCCCACGCACCAATAAAATATTTCAAAACAGCACACATATCAAACACCCAATAATTAAAACTAATGAGGATTTAAAAAAACAAAACCCTGCTGTCCATACCTGGGAACATGATTTCCAGTCACTCTGAGATTATCGAGGATTAGGGGGCTAGGGGGACACCCAAACTTTATTCTCTTCACTGACACACAAACTCGCATGTTCATTCTCTCTCACATACACACATACATATAATGCTCTCATATATACCCACACACTCTCATACACAGGCTCTAAGTCCCTCTCCCCGCCATGCACACAAAAGCTCTTACTCCCCCAGATTCCCTCATACACACACAGGCTCTCACCCACACAGAGACAGACCCCACAGGCAGGCACCCATGCTCTCTCTCACACAGACAGACCCCCAAGCAAGCACTTATTCTCTCTCACATACACACAGACCCCCAGGCAGGCACTTATTCTCTCTCACACACACACACACACACAAGCTCCCATTCTTACACATACTAAAGGCAGGCCTCCTCTCCTTATTTTGCCAGCAGCCTCGGAGCCTCTCTCATTCCTGCTGCCACTATCACCACCACTGCCGATAGTCGCTGCTTCTGGCACTGAAGCCCGTTCTGCCTCCTCCTCCTCTGTGCAGGCTCCGCGATATTAAAATTGGTGGGACTAGCATTTCCTCCATGCTGATCTCACAATGCATGACAAAGTGCTACTCTTGCGAGTTCTAATACACAGATGGGGTGTCCTCCTCTGCTCAGCCGCCAGTAGTATGAGGTCCACTGGCAGCTGCACAGCTTCTCTCTCTGTTTTTCTTCCCTGGCAACAAATTCCACAGTTTAATTGTGTGTTGAGTGAAAAAGAATTTTCTCTGATTAGTCTTAAATGTGCTACATGCTAACTTCATGGAGTGCCCTAGTCCTTCTATTATCCGAAAGAGTAAATAACATATAAATGCCATACTGGGTCAGACCAAGGGTCCATCAAGCCCAGCATCCTGTTTCCAACAGTGGCCAATACAGGCCATAAGAACCTGGCAAGTACCCAAAAACTAAGTCTATTCCATGTAACCATTGCTAATGGCAGTGGCTATTCTCTAAGTGAACTTAATAGCAGGTAATGGACTTCTCCTCCAAGAACTTATCCAATCCTTTTTTAAACACAGCTATACTAACTGCACTAACCACATTCTCCGGCAACAAATTCCAGAGTTTAATTGTGCGTTGAGTAAAAAAGAACTTTCTCCGATTAGTTTTAAATGTGCCCCATGCTAACTTCATGGAGTGCCCCCTAGTCTTTCTACTATCCGAAAGAGTAAATAACCGATTCACATCTACCCGTTCTGGACCTCTCATGATTTTAAACACCTCTATCATATCCCCCCTCAGCCATCTCTTCTCCAAGCTGAAAAGTCCTAACCTCTTTAGTCTTTCCTCATAGGGGAGTTGTTCCATTCCCCTTATCATTTTGGTAGCCCTTCTCTGTACCTTCTCCATCGCAATTATATCTTTTCTGAGATGCGGCGACCAGAGTTGTACACAGTATTCAAGGTGCGGTCTCACCATGGAGCGATACAGAGGCATTATGACATTTTCCGTTTTATTCACCATTCCCTGCCAAATAATTCTCCCAGAGAAGTCACAGAGAACAGAAAGAGAGAGCAGGGACAGGCTGTGGGCAAAAGACAGAACTTTGGACTCAGGTAGGATCCTTTCAAGATTTGGGGTTTCCTCCCAAGGATTCCCCTGTCTGACTGGGGACCTTTGCATCAGGATGGGGAGAGACAGTGGCAAGCTGCCCTCCCAGGAGCTGGAGAGATGGACGCAAGCAGAGAAACAATCTAAACGGTTCAGATGTGCACTTTCATCTGTGGGAAGTTTGTGGGACAGTGATTGACATTTTGGAAATAATCATTAAACTTTATTTGAACACCCAGTCTGAGTCCAGCCAGATTATCCATGAGGAGGATACTGCAAGCTATGAGACACGCACACATCAGGAGAAACCTTCCATCAGCTGGGCCACAAAAGATTTCCTTTCCCTTCTCAGAAAGAGCTCACTCCCTGGGAGTTACAAAAAGAAGGGGGAAGGATGGAGGAAGTAGCCCTGACAAAAAAAAAACAAAACTTTTTTGGCCCTGGGGGAGACGACAAACTCCCCAGCAAAGGGTTACCCTTGGATAACATATACTAGCTGCTTTTTATGTTAAAACCCAGAAGTGTCAGAAGCAAGTGATTGTATGGCATGTTATCATCCGTGTTATTATGAAAGTTATTTTGTTATGCTGTTTCAGTAGAAAATTTGGCATATCCCTAAATATAAGTAAAATTCTGCTGGCAGCGCCACAAAAATCGAACCATGTCCATTAGTATAGAGGCCCCAAAGCGATTTTGCTTGAAATCACATGGAGAGAGAGAGGCTTTTAACTTGTATCCGAGGGATCCTTCTGAATCAAAGCCATGCTCAAACACTTAGGCTTTCTTTCCTAAAGCTTAAAACAGTAAAAAGTTATCAAGGTTGACTTCCACCACATTAGCTCAGTTACAATAAAAAGGGACTGTGTGGGGGTTTTTTTTTTCCTTGGTATATATGCACAGTGCAGAAGCAACAGGATCGATACCGTCTGCCCAAGGAGGGATCAGGGAGCCATGTCCCCCCAAGCTAGACGTACAACTTCAAACGCACGGATTTTGCTCTAAAGATATACACAGGTCTTTGAAAATTAATTCTTGTGTTCTTTACAGCAGTTACACTAGACAGAGACATTGTGGAAATGTCATGGCGTCTGATGACATTTGCAAATGAAGAATATGCTTGTATGTAATGTGCTGGCAATTTCTTCTCAAGGGACTCTCACCACTATTTTTTTTTTTTACATTTTTATCAAGGTGCTCTTGCCAGTTGTGCTCCACTGGTTCAGCAAATAATTCAAGAAAGGGCTTTGTAACAGAATGTACAGGAGAAACCTTCAGAGAACCTTAAAATACTGATTCAGGTGTCTGGCCTGGTCCACATTAAGGAAAGGCTCAGGGAAACACAGAGAGGCCCCTGGTTGGTGAAGAGAAGGCAGCCCATGCTAATAACCGACTTATTGATGTTTGTTTGGTTGGAGCACTGCCGAGGTAAGCAGCTTAGGAAGAATAAAGTTTTGTGTATATCCAGTGCATTTCCATCCTCTGGCAAGCTACAGATCATTTGTGCTGTGTTTCAGGATTCCGGGAGCTCCTGGAGAACCCCACCCACTAATCTCCCAGAGCAAAAACCAAGGGACAAGGCTGCATGCTATCCTGTGATAGCTGCAGGGCAAACTAAGCATGGGTGGAACCAGTTCAGACTTGGAGAGTAAATCAGCAGGAAATTCATCTAAACTCACTCATCACCTGCTTGCTTACACACTCATTTCTCTTAAAAGCATCACAGTTGTGGAACCTCCACCCCCCAGGTTGTTAGCAAATTGCTGACAATCTGTGGCAAATGATTTATTGATGCAGCTACCACATTTTTAAGAAGACAAAAACTTTGCAGTGGCCAGAACGGATCCAGTTCATGCCTGTGGCAAACATAGTTGCATTTGCCCAGCTGATTAAAATAATTCTGTACTCGATGTTCCAGGAACTGATCCATAACCGACCAACTCACATCACCTCCATATTCCCTCAATCGTAAACACTCAAATACTCATTTCTCACCAATGACCCAGGCCTGAACCACCTAACTAATACGATGCCCACATCACATCTGCTCTGTTCTTTTGGCTTTTTAGTGTTTTCCCCACTTGCCTCATTGCAAAAAGAAATTATTTCTTAAATAGCCTCAGGGCACAATCTAACAAATAGCTTTTATATATTTTTATTTTTTTCCATCAAATCCATGTTCTTGCTTTCATATTTCCAAATGCAATCTACAGGATCAACTGGGGAAAGAGTAGTCAGTGGGAAACTTGAAAATAACCACTTTTGGATCAAGGTGAAAATGTTCTCTGTGAAACAGAGTCCACAGGTTATGAAATGGTCTTAGAAAACTTAAAGGGATGGCTCATTATTAGGGGGCGACTATCAAAGCCATTTTTGTTTAATAAAGACCAGTTTCATGCATGTGCATGGCCTTTCAAAAAGTTACCCGGTGGGGGGGGGGGGGGGGGGGGGAGGAAGGCGGAAGTGGCCTTGTGCATGTAAAAGCATGCACAAAAATCATGCATCCTAGGGGCTGGAGTTGGGCGGGGGGACATGATTTACACACTTTGCGGTACATTTTAAAAAATAGCGCGTGCACGTACTTTTGTTCACGCACCAGGCGCAAACAAAAGTACGCCGGATTTTATAAGATACGCACGTAGCCGCGTGTATCTTATAAAATCCGGGGTCTGTGGATGTAAGGGGGTGCATTTGTGCAACTTGTGCCCGCCGAGCCCTGCGCGCGCTGCCCGTTCCCTCCGAGGCCGCTCCGAAATCGGAGCGGCCTCGGAGGGAACTTTCCTTCCACCTCACCTTCCCCTACCTAACCCACCCCCCGGCCCTATCTAACCCCCCCACCTTTATCGCGCCAATGGCCCGCTGCCGTGCCATCACCCAACCCGGGGGCTGATCCGGAGGCCTCGGTCATGCCCCCCTGGAATGCCCCTGGGCCAGCACCACACCCCCCAGAACGCGCCGAATGTCGTGCTGCCTCCCGACACGCCCCCCCTAGCAAAGCCCCGGGACTTACACAAGTTCTGGGGCTTGCACGCGCCGCCGAGCCTATGCAAAATAGGCTCGGCGCGCGGGGGGGGGGGGGGGGGGAATTAAGGGTTACGTGCTTAACTTAAGCGCGTAACCCTTTTAAAATCCAGCCCAAACTTTCTAAAATTGAAAGTATGCATGCAAATATAAATGCACACCTCCCGAGCAGATTTACAGTAGCTTCGTGTATGCATGTTGGCATTGCTTCTGCGCACACCTGCAAATTTTCAAAGCAGATTTAAGCACAGTTGCAAATTCATAGCACAGTGGGAGTTGCCATTTTCTGACTGTGACTTTTCCCATTATCTTGACCAATGCAATACAATGGGGCCTGTGTACAGAAGGTTTTCTCTCGTTTTGTTTCTATGGGGAAAAGCTTAGTCCATGTGCCCCATTGCGTATTAAGATGTATAAGGCTCCCAACCCTCAGGAATAAAAGACAAAGCTTTGGCATGGAATTTTATTTGTGATTTTAAAAGAAGCTTGTGACATTTTTAACTGGCTAACCTACTCTAGCTCTTAGACTTCCAGCCCATCTGAAACCTGTTAACCTTCATGACAGGAGGACACTGCTGAGACACCATAGGCCTTCATTCATGGCTTACCAAGCATTTGCACCTTTATGACACCAAAATACCATCTCCTGCCAATAGCCCAGGGCTCACAATAGCAAAATTTCTTCTGTGGGTCAAAGGCTCTGTGCAAATCTAACAAAGCCCTTTCTATTTGATACTGGGAGTGGCACTTCCCCTGTAACCTTTATGTCCTAAACTGCTGTTCCTCGTGACTTAGGACAAGTCACTTTACCCTTCATTGCTTTGGGTACAACTTAGGCCTAGATTCATCAAATTATTATAAATATAGCAGAAATAGTGCCCGCGATTAAAAAAAAACGGTGTGCTCAGGATTATTTCCTATCTACCGCATCGCATAGACAATTTACACAAGGTGGACTATGTTATCGCATCACGCGTTGTGTCATTGCATATCCATTGCATCAGTGCATCACAGGTCATTTTACGTGGTGTGCATAGAATAGTGTGTGGTGCATTATTTTTCTAGTTTATATATACTTGCTTCCTGCAGCTGCCTCTTTGAGGGTGTGTCAGGCATTTGGAGAGAGGAGATGAGAGTGGTGAGTTGATGGTAGTTGGTTGAAGGTAGTTAGCGATTTCTGAGTTCGGTGTCCTGTGGCTGTTTCTCATCTGTTTTCCTTTCCCTTGGTCTAATATGTTGATCTGTGTGTGTGTGTGTGTGTGTGTGTGTGAAAATTTTTATTAGTTTGTCCTGTTTGTCTGTCTGTTTTTGTGTTCAGGTGAGACAGAGGAGGAAGAGTGGTGAGGTGTGGTGATGAGGAGGAGTGACAAGAAGTGATGGTGAGACATGGTGGTGAGGACTGGTGAGGAGGAGGAGATGAGTGGTGAAGTGTGGGGGTGAAGCAGAGGAGTGGTGAGGTGTGGTGGTGAGGCAGAAGAGGAGTGGTGAAGTGTGGGGGTGAAGCAGAGGAGGAAGAGGAGTAGTAAGGTGTGGTGGTGAGGCATAGTAGAGAGGCGGAAGAGTGGTGAGGAGCGGTGAGGCGTAGTGGGGGGGGGGGCGGAGGAGAAGTGATGAGGAGTGGTGGTGAAGTGAAAGAGAAATGGGGAGGCAGGAGCATTAGAGACAGGAGGAGAGGCAGGAGCATTAGAGACAGGAGGAGAGGAGAAGCATGAGAAGAGGAAGGGAGGAGTGGAGGAGGAAAGAAGGGAAGGGAGTGGAGGAGGAAAGAAGGGAAGGCAAGGGTAGGAGTGCTAGGGGAAGGAGTAGGAGTAGGGACAGGGACAGGAGTAGAGATAGGGAGGGGACAAGGGATAGGAGGCGGCGGGAGGGGGAAGTATATAGGCAGGTGAATCCGGTGGGAGGAAGACAAGCTAGGGATAGACAGAGGAGGCTGAGGGGAGGGGAGTCAGTCGGACAGGTGCAGGAGAGGGGAGGAATGGAGGGGAAGGAGAAGTGGGAGCAAGAGTGAAGAAAGGGAGGACTCCTCTCTGGAAGTGGAAGAGATGCCCCCCTTTTAGGCAGCCAGACAGCAGGGTGCGTTCGTGTCAGGGCATTGAAGTTCAGCCTGGAGGACAACAAAATGATCATCACTGGGGTCCTGGAAAATTATGCCTTGCTGTTAGACAACCATGTGGCCAAGACCTCGAGGGCAGCTAAGGGCCAGATCTGGTGCACCATCACCCAGGCAAGTTCAAGGCACAGTGGCATGAAACACAATGGGAAGCAAGTGACCCACAGATACCGAGACATTTCAAGAAAAAGCTTAAGACATAGCTCTTCAGTCAAGCGTTTCCCTGAAGAACCGAACCACGCTCTCAGACTCTTTACGCCACATAACACTCCTTAATACAGTTTAAAGACTCTTTACCCAATTGTGCAGTTGTTGTACATATGTTTTGCCTTGCCTTTCTTTCCTCTCTTCCGCCCCCACGGTTATTTTCTTCATTTTCTTCATTTGCTTTGTAGTTTTTATCCTGTTTGAAAATCACCCTGTTTCGATGTATTTTACAACTTTGTGTTTTATGTAAACCAATGCGATATGTTTTTCATGAACGCCAGTATATAAAAGCCCAGTTAAAGACCAAGGTGGCAAACCACAACAAGTACATGCAGCAGACTGGAGGAGGAGCATCTTCTCCGATTGTGCTGATGCCCATGAAGAAGTCTCTAGTGCAATGGCTGGGACTGGATGTGTTCAAGGGCATGGCTGAGCGGCTGGACACCACGTGAGCTGGGGCCAGTAAGTCCACCTCACCTGTAAATGGAAAGGCTGCTACAGTTGTGCACATCATTTGGCATAAGATGCTCACATTGATTGACATGCAAAGTGCACACCTCATGGCAAATGGTCCATGTGTATGCCTCTTGGCTTTGATACTTATGTCTTTTTCTTTGTTTCCATGGCTCTTGCCCAGGACGCTGCCGGTCCCAGCCATGCAGCCCAAGGGACCAGCAGTGAAGAGCCAGGGACCAGCCATGCAGCAGCACTTTTCAATGCCCCTTTGCTTATGGACGCTCAGATACAGTTCAGCGAGGAGGAGGAGCAGCAGCAGCCTCCTGAGCATAGCCAGATCCTGCAAGCCCTTGGCTCAGCCAGCCCACTCAATGTGAGCCTAAATATTTTCAGCTTCATGGAATAACCCAGCCTGCAGTGGCACACAATAGAGGCAGCACAACCTCACTCCAGCATACCACATGGCTAGCACGAGGCAGCACACACCAAGATGGAGCAGCCCACCGGCACCCTCATGCCACTTCTAGAGGCTCAAATCTCTACTCCCCAACCAGTACAGCACTAGCAACACCACCAGCACCAAGTGAGGCCTCAAAGCACAAGTAGCTAGACTGGCTAGAAAGGAGCCATGGTGGCCTCATGCACCACATATGGGCAGAGCTAGTGCACCTCAGGAGGGCTGTCAATGGGCAGACCAAGGCCATGTGTGACCAGACGGCAGTCCACACACAAGTACTTGCCACAGTGGAAACGTCTATAAATAACCTCACCAGCATCCTCACCCAGATTCTACAAAGAATGCTAGAGCCTCCACGAGTGCCTTCCCCAGCATCACAAGACTGTATGCTGCATAGCAGTCCCTGATCCGACAGATGACCCAGGGGTAGGCACCCCAAAGACAAGCCATCCCCCCAAGTGGCAAGCCAAGGCCTGTCAAATGACCATGAACATTCACAACTGATGCACTGTAACATCTAGAAAAAAAAAAAAAAAAGACTTATTGAACAAGCCTGGCTGAGCCTCTGGACAGAGTTCCTGTGCTGGCTAGATGGAAGAAGACTGCTGGACCCATTTTCACTACAGAGTTCCTGTGGCTGTTTGCTGAAGGGGATGATCAACTGTTTGCCATTGTTGTCCTGCTGCCTAGTTCTAAAGCCCTCCTCAATGCTCTGCCCATGCTCCAGCCTCCTTGCTGCGGTCTCCATTCATGGTCCAAATGCTTCCTCTTCACATTATGTCTCATTTCCTGCTCCTGGTGTCTGTCTCATCTCATCTTAGCTCTTCCTGCTGCTGCCTCCATGATGGTGTCTCATCTCAGCTCAGCTCATCCTGCTGCTGCCTCCATGCTGCTGTGTCTTCTCCTGGTGCTGCAACCTCCATGCTGCGCTCTCCAATCCTGCAAGATGGCGCCGGCCATCCAGTGCTCCCTCCATGTGACAGGGGCCGGCCAATGGCACGGATACCCTGTCACATGGTAAGTGCAAAGGCCATCGGCGCCATTTTTATTAGTGGCAGCAGACGGCCTGGGAGCGGGAGATCGCTCCCATGACCCCCACTGGACCACCAGGTACCTGTAAAATGTTTTTTTTTTGGGGGGGGGGGGGGGGTCGGGAGGGTGGGTGAAGCAAAGGGATTAGTTTTAAAGGGTCGGTGTGGGTTTTTTGTTTATTGGCTCAGGCGCAGCCGATAAATAAAACCGCTATCGGGCCCGATGAAAAAAAACAAAACACATGTGAATCGGAACCGGAATCCGAACCAATTCCGGTTCTGATTCACATCTCTATTTGAGAAACACTGCTCTAGTCAACGTTTGGGATGTTACTGCACACCTGTAACTTCTGGCCTCACCTATATCTCACACCGAACTAGGACATCTTTGTGCCTATAACTTCTGGCCTCAGCTCTGTCCCCCATTGGGATGAGGGCTGCCTCTCATCAAGTATGTTTGCCCTGAAATACACACACCTCGTAGCTTCTTTTAGTTAAAAACTTGTGTACTATCATTCATCACCTCAAATGACATAATTAAATAAAGACTATGGACCCCCTGGCAAATCTCCTGCTCTCTCCAATAATATCTAGACATTATTTCTGCCCCTGCTTAGAGATTAATGGAATGTACCGTTTCAGCTTCTTGGGCATACCAAAGCTTACAGCAGACTCAGACTATAGACGTCTGTGGCAGCTCGAGTAGAGGTCCCCCCCTTTGGAACACACAGGCTGGGAGCCAACTAATTTGTTGTAAAGAGAATCTATTATGGCAGATTGCAATTACTACAAAAAAACAAAAAAAAACAAAGACAAAATTGTGTGCCTGAGTTCCATTAAGGAAGAATTTCCATTTGATATTATGTTCCATATAATATTTGCTATGGAAGGGTTTGTTAGAACAATAATGGCCACAGTATTTTTTTTTTAACTCTATCTGAAATAAAAAAAAAAACAAACAAATACAAGGCATAGTTTTATCCAGAACTACTCTCCATTTTCTCAAACATTTAAGACAAGCTGTAGAATAGACAGAATAGGTTAATTTAAAAATTACTCTTCTAGGGAAGAGGTTAGTAAATAGATTTGCTCCAGCATTGACTAGAGGGGACAGGTAATTTCCATTTATTGATCATATCCAAAGAGGCAGTAATTCTGATTTTGTTTCATTTCATTCTACTGTGCTCGACCGTGCCTTTTCATAAACAGCTCTCAGCTCTGAGCTCCAAGGCACAAGCCTTACAAAAAGTTCACTTTGTACCCCAGTTCCCCCCCCCCCCCCAGCACCACATAATTCACTTCAGCAGAGGGGAATCGCTCCCGCCACAGATATTCCTAGAGAGCCTTGCGATTTCCAAGATGTGGATGTAGGTACATAATGGCTCTGGTATAAGTTTCTTCCTCAAAGAACCCTGAAACAGCTTAACAGCCAGCTCACAAACATTTCAAACTGGACACTGAACTGTTTTTAATTAGCATACATTTCATACTGGTTTCAAATGGTTTCTAGGGAAAGGTAAGTGATACAACACACATATAACCATATGTATCCAATGGTTGTCAACACAGAAGGGACCTTTTTGTCCTACTCAGGTTGCCCAATTGCCTGTATCTGCTCAATCTCCAGGGTTTCTTCCTCCCCTGCCTCCTGTATATATCTCAAGAAGGTATTTATTCCATCTCTGCTTTGATTCCTATCAACTCTGCTGATAAGCAATTCCAAGCATCCACAATTTAACATGCCAGTATCAGCAACAATTATAAACTAAACCTGATTGAAAACAATAGTTCAATGTAGATCGTTTCTGCTTGTATCATAGACAGTGTTAATCATTTTTATTTTATGACATGCTTCTTTTATCCCGTGTTGTACTGTCAATTTCTTATCAAGGGGCTCTTGCCAGCTCTGCTTCAGGGGGTGAAATGCACTTTGCATTCATAAAATCATTTAAGAGACTCCCAGGCACCCCTCCAGGACACTGCTGCTTTGTTCTTGCTTTGGTTCCCCTGATGCTGCTCTATTCTGTATTTGTGGGAATCGTTTCACTAGCTCCCGATGTCAAGTTCTGCTTTGTCTTTAAGATGAAAAAAAAAAAAAATCCACGAAGGACTAACATGCTGTCAAGCGTCTCTCCAGCCCTCTCAGCAAGGAGAATAAAGTAGGCAACAAAAATGGTTTCTGGGTTGAATGAACAATCCCGATGTTGATGGACAGAAATAGAGGTTAAATAAAAACATAAAATATATGTAAGGCACCACCTTTTATTGGACTAACTTAATATGTTTCTTGACCAACTTTGGAGAGCTAATATTCTCTTCCATAGGTCAAAATAGAACAAGACAAAGATGACATTTAACAAAAAAAAAAATAAATAAAAATGTATATATATATATATATATATATATATATATATGAGCGAGTTATAAAAGACCTTCCAATCAGGCCGATACAGTAAAGCACAGACGCGGTTACCCTGTTTCTAACCCGCTTTGGACGCATAAGGCGAACCCGTGATTCAGTATCCGGTTTTACACGTCCTTACCGCTTGCCGAAATGGACGCGTATCCATCTCCGCCCGCCGCATGTATATGATATGTTAATGATTGATTTAGCTATTCCCTCCAACACAGTAACATGCGCCCAGATTATCACCTTTTTAACCAGCTTATTTGCCGTGTCTTTAACCTGCATATTTACCGCCTTACCCTGACCCTGGCGTTAGTGTGGTAATTACTGTTTATGTTCCCCATTCAGCAGCAGAGGCCGCCGGGCCACGCTCCTCTTTTGTTGTTATTTAGGGCTTCAGATCCTGGACTGCTCGGCGGGGAGGGTTAACAGGCAAGGAGCGACAGACGGATCACATTCCCTCCCCCAATCGGAACCGGACTTTGGGACACCAACCTCGAACTGCCAGTGTGCCGCCTGCAGCAGCTGCTTGGCTTGATCTGCCGCGCACCCCGTCACCAGCACGAACTGGTTGTTCATGACTTGGTGCCGCAGCTCCTCCATATTCACCGACATGGCGAAGGAAAAGCGGAGGAGGGGGGCGGGGGGGGGGGGGCGGGGAAGAACTGAGCAGGAAGGCAGCAAAGAATAAACGAGCAGAAGTGAACGGCGGCCGCCAGCACCGGAGACAGAGTTTGAGAAGGGGAGAGGGGGTGCGGGTTGAGTGCCCGGCTGGATGTCCAAGCCGTGACCTCGGACATCCGGCCGGACATCCGAGGTAGTGGCGTCCGTTCATGGACCTTCCCACTGCCTTGAGCGCCCGGCCGGTCGTGGCTTGGATGTCCAGCCGGGCGCTCAAGGCAGCGGGAAGGTCCATGAATGGACACCGTGACCCGAGCGCCCTGCTGGACGTCTGAGGTCGCTGGTGGATCTGAGTTGGTGGCAGGAGGGGGAGGCTCGGGACCTGGACTGTAAAAAAAAACAAAAAAACAAAAAAAACCAAACAACAATCTCGGGCTTTTTTTTTGGAGGTGCGATGTGTGTTCTGAGGGGCCGGGGAGCAGGCTGGCCTGCTGGCCCCTCGGCCTGACCATGCTGCTGTGCTGCACCAGCCCTGTGCGGGAGGAGAGCCCCTGGTGGGAGAGAGAGAGCCTCAGTGCGATCGCTTCTGGTGGGGGGAGGATCGCGGCTCTGAACTAATTTCGCCCGCGAATGGAGCCCCTCTGCTGAGCTTCCCGCCGGCGCCTGGATTAAGGAAACCCTCCCCCAGCCTGTCCATGGGGGTCTTTTGGAACGGGCTCCTCCGGCAACCCGGAGCCCGTCCCGCCCGACTTCAGGGATGCGTGCTGGCACAAGTCGCCGCCCCGGCCGGTGCAGCCGCCACCCCCCTCCCCCCCATCCCGACCGAGGATCGGCCACGCTGCACAAGTTCCAGCTCCCCTACCAGGTGACTCCATGCAGGGAGAGCGGACCCAGCCAGGGGAGAGGAGGGTGGAAGCCTTGACCCTGGAACTGGAGAAGGAGCTGGAGCTGCACATGAAGAAAGAGAATTTCGGTGAGTAACTTGTGTGTGGTACTTGCTTCAGTGCGAACAAACGTTCAAGGACCTTCCTGCTGCCTTGAGCGCCCGGCTGGACGACCAAGCTGCGACCTCGGACGTCCAGCTTGGGTCTGTAGGAAAGAACCATCCACGTACCTGGTGGAATGACATTTCAAATGACATTTCAAATGACAGGTACCAGTGCACCCTGGATACTGTATAGGCGCTGTATACAGTAAGATGGATTGCGCACGCCTACCGCTTCATTGACGCGCTTTGGACGCCACTTGGATTTGTGTCTAATTTGAATACTGAATCGAGCGGTATGTGAACCAAAATATGCGCGCGGCAAATGAGGGTGCGCCCGACACTGCCGCACTCTCTCTTACGCGTCCTTATTGTATTGGCCCGAATGATAGGGAGAATGGAAGAAAGGGGTGAGTCGGGTTTGGGTGATCAGAAGTTGACAGGCAGTATAATTTGTTTCATAATGTGATAAGAAACCTAGGGTGTACTTATATGCGTACAAAACCATAGGTGTCCAGGGGCACAGGGCTAGGCCGGAGTTTGGGTTCAGGCACATACTTCTGCTTTGAAACAGTGTGCATGCAAAATAACACGCCCAATTTGCATCCAAAAAAGCACAGGTGTAATTTTGCACACATTGTTTTGAATCATTTTTAAAGTGAACGTATGTGCTTAATCTCACTTTGAAAAATTGGTGTAACTTTTATTTGCGTAGCTGCCGCCTAAGTTACCCATGATGTTTCAGAATTACTCTCCCCGAGGACAATCTACAAGAGGAATTTCCACATTTTACCCACACAAATTGGCCCATCTGAAAATTGCCCACCCTGTACACGAGAAAAAAGTAAAAACACAGTTCCAATAGGCATCTACATCTGCCTGCATTATAGTGTAGACATTATCAGGGTGGGTTGGGGGGAAAAAAATTACATGCACGGCTTCGGATTTTCAAATACTGTGTGTAGTAGTTTTGGTTAGAAAAGGTAAGTACAAATCTGTGAATACTTTTCTCTGCAGCAGTTTTCAAAGCAAAATTAAGTGCATTTTCACTTTGAAAACTAATGCAAAGATCATGGGTAAAAAAACCCCCCAAAGCAAAACAAAAAAGCACCCATGTACTTTGCAGCTCTGCAGGTACCAGATAGTATGGGAATTTATCCCCTAACATTTTATTATGGTGGGGGATAAAGCAGTCTTAAAAAAAAAAATCATGAAACAGTAGTACAAACCTTCAGCAGTCCTTTATGGTCCTGAGGGAAATCTGAGTCTTTGTAAACTGTGCCCTCCCTCCCCCACCTCAAAAAAAAAAAAGTGATCATAGAACATGAACTTTTAAAGTTCAAGGACAACATCCTTTTTCCAGTTAGGCCAACAAAAGGTGATGTGACCTATGGAAAGTCTGCATGCTTACGCTACTGAATGTGTAATAAGATCACTTTCACCACAGAGTGCTGGGCGAGCGATGTGTCAAGCCTCCTCCTGGGGTCCGAAGCATCAGCCCACCAGCCTGCCCACCTTAAGAGCCATCTGATTCACCCTCCGCGGGGAGCGTGCTAGTTTGTCCCTGCACTTCTTTTGGTTCTGGAGTTGTACCGCTGAAAGTTACAGCTCCTCATGCTTACCCTCCCCATCTCCTTCCAAACTATGTGCCCTCTGCTCGGTACCCCCATGACATCCCGTGCCTCCAACCTATTTCTTCTTTGTAAGAATGACCAGATGTATTCTCTAACATAAACTAGCTTCAGAAGAGGACAGGATGAAGGGAAGAACATTTGGCTACCATCTTCCCAACAAGATACCAGTGTGTTTTCTATTCTTCTGAAGTGCACCAAAGATGTTCTCAGTCTGCATGTTACCTGATAGCCATCATGGCTCTAACAAGCCCATAATGTTTCTCACATTTCAGAAGGACCTGTTGGGTCATTTGGTGGGGTGTTTTTTTTTTTGTGTGTGTTTGTCTGGTCACTTAGCAACTGCAGCTAGCCATGTCAAAAATAATCAGTGTATGTGAGTGTGCTTCCCCCTCTGACCCCTCATCGACTTTGTGTCCTCTGAAAAGCCTTGGGAATGGTGAAGAATGGCTGCAACCCCCAGGAAGCATGGTTTCTCTTTGGCCAAGAGCTAGGTGAGAAGGCATTAGGGAGAATGCACATGTAACAGAAGCAGAGATAGTGTCCCAGGGATATCATTTAATAGGGAGCAGCCAGCAGCAGAGAAAGCTTTCCTGTGAACAGCAAAAATTCATCTTTTTTATTTGCTGGGCATAAATACTGTACTCTATGCTCAAATGTTAACTGTTCGCCATTTAATTCCATGGTACAGTACTAACTGCTTAAAAGTGGAGGTGAAGCCACAGGTTGTAGCAGTGATTTTAATGGGACTGCCTGTGGCTTCCCCCTCTACACGTTTTCTTTGTGATTGTCAGTGTAACTGCTATATAGTGGCCGAGAATTAAGTTAATTACAATATGTATTATTTACTGGAAGGCTTTGCAGTCCCATGTGGCAACTTTGTTGCCCTTTAGAGTTTACAATTTGTAACACAAAATACTTAGTTGCATGGTTTAAATCTGCATGGATTCGCTGCCACGATTCTTGGGCTTTGCTTCAGTACTACGTCTTCCTATGCCATAATGGCATACACAGATGTTGGGCAGCCCAAATAAAAAACAGAAAAGTTGATGAGAATAAATAATCACAGAGTCGAGCTTCCTTTCATGAGAAAAGGAAGGTTGGAGAGAGACATGTTTGCATTGTGCATACAGTAAAAAGTGCTATCCAAGAATTCTGCGGGGGGAATTATTTACACCTAGAGCAAAATATGTTGAATAAGAACCAAAGTATAAAGTTGGATAGGGGTTAGATCTTTTGAGGGCCAGCCCAGTGGTAGCACTGCACACTACCCATGCAAAAAGTCTCCTGTTTGATTGCAGAGTTGCATCTACCCCACTGAAGGTATAAGCCAATCACCCATAAAGGAGTACGCAACTGAACCAAACTCTGCAGGTTTGAGCAACACAGCATGGAAGTCCAGGCATGTGATGGCCCCTGCGGTTTTAATCCCTGTGGGAACTACACAGAGGAGAAGATGACTTTGGACTTATAGTTACCAGATTGTACCTCAGCACTGTGCTGCTTGCTGCTGTTGATGCAAACTCCAGATCCGTGAACTTGGCATCTAAAACTTTTCAAGAAGCTCACTGCTCAACTCACCCCTGCCTCATTTACTATGGAGTACTTGCAGACCTCATCCTTGCCTTAAGCCCTGGCAAGCCAAGCCATCTTCACCCCATCCTTTCCTGCCTATCTCACAGAGGCATCTTTAAGCACTCTGGCTCTGCCACACTCAGACCATGATATTAACCTATCCTTTACCTGCCGAAAGTCCAGCTGGCTGTCCTCTATATTGAGAGAGGACTCTGATTCTCCAGAAGGATGACCCTACTGCTGCCAAGGGTAAGATAACTGACTAAATTACTGCTTTAAACCAGGTAGCGTATTGGCCTTGTATTTGAGAAGTGCAAGTTAGCTGAGAGCTAAACATAAGAGGCCCAGTATTCAACAAACATGTATGTAAGTTAGCTAGATAAGTCATATCCAGCTAACTTACATGGGAAATTCAGCAGCATGGCTTTGCTGCCAAATATCTGTGTATAAATTGCCACTTAACCAGATAAGGTATAGCCAGCTAAGTTAGACCTGCTCTATGGCAGATCTAACTTATCTGAATATTGGCACTTATCCAGCTAAGTTAACCAGATAAGTAGCTCCGTCCTTTTGTGCCCATTGCCCACCCCGACTTATCCAACTAAGTAGATAACCGGATAAGTGAATTATCCGGCTAAGTAGCAACTGCTGAATGTAGCCAGATATTCAGTGGCCACCACTTCCTGTATCTGATGATGTGGACTCTATCTTCAATAAACTAGTTACTCTATAAGGTGCCACCTGCTTAGCCTTATTTTTTTAAAGGTGTATTCTGCTCTCTATTACCAGAACTTGGACCGCATATTATCTGATTTTAATGTCAGATAATCCATAACTGTAGAATCCCTTACAGCACCCCAGATTGAGGCTGGGGATGCTGGGAAGGTGAGTGTGATAGAACAATCATTAAGGATGACACCTAGTGGCCAGATTTAGAGATCAGATACAGGGCTTTGCAAGAAGCCCTAATGAATGGCTTCCAGTCTCAGAACTATTGCTACAATGACCAGGCTGGGATTAGTAGGAGGTTCTCTCTACTAAAATAGGAGCAAAAATCCCCAAGTGGTTGGGAATGAAGGTTCATAGTGCCAGAAACACATTGCTGGTTTGAACTGAATTGGAATAAAAAGGAGAAAGAAGGAACTACCTGAACAAAAAAAATGTTTATAGATGCAGGCTTTCAGAGCTGAATTTCCATCCTTCAGTAAATGTAGCATAAAGCAAGCTCAAGCTTCCTTTATGCTACATAAAAACAGAATGTTAGGAAATAGGAATTATTAGGAAGGGAATGGTAAATTACAATATGTAATGCCTCTGTTTTGCTTCATGGTGATACCGTACCCTGAATACTGTGTGCAAAGCTGGTTGCCACATCTAAAAGAAAATGTAGTTGCACCAGAGAAAGTGCAAGGAAGGGCAACCAAAATAAGGGAAATGGAACGGCTCCCCTATGAGGAAAGGCTAAAGAGTTTAGGGATTATCAGTGGGATATAATTGAGGTCTACAAAATCATTAAAGGACTTCAACAGGTTAATGTAAATCGGTTATTTACTCTCTCAGATTAGGACTAGGAGGCACTCCATGAAGTTAGAACAAATCAAAGAAAATTATTTTTTACTCAGTGCATAGTTAAGCTCTGGAATTCATTGCCAGAGGATGTGGTTATGGTAGTTAACATAACTGGGTTTAAAAAAGGTTTGGATAAGTTCCTAGAGGAAAAATACATAAACTATTAATCAATAAAGAATAGTAGCTTGTGATCTATTTAATGTCTGGATACTTGCCAAGTTGCCAGGTTCTTGAGACTTGGATTGGCCACTGTTGGAAACAGGATGCTGGGCTTGAAGGACCCTTGATCTGACCCAGCATGGCATATCTTATAAGAATAGTGAAACTGTGAAATAGCAAATGTTGCTTACCTGATGTAACAGGTGTTCTCACAGGACAGCAGGATGTTAGTCCTCACAAATGGGTGACATCGAGGATGGAGCCCTGTACGGAAAACTTTTCTGTCAAAGTTTCAACAAGCTTTGACTGACACTGGCACACTGGGTGCACTGAGCATGCCCAGCCTGCAATTATCCCTGTGAGCCACAGGTGTCTCCCTCAGTCTCGTCTTATAGCTAAAAAGCGCAAGCGAAACTAAAATAAAAGTATACAGACCCAACTCCGCGGGGTGGCGGGCGGGTTTCGTGAGGACTAACATCCTGCTGTCCTGTGAGAACACCTGTTACATCAGGTAAGCAACATTTGCTTTCTCACAGGACAAGCAGGATGGTAGTCCTCACAAATGGGTGAGTACCGAGCTGAGGATGCCCGGGAATGCACCAGATACACCGCAGATGCGCAAAGGCGTAACAACTGAGGTGGAAATGGGAACGGAGGGCATCCGCAACACCATAATGGGTTCGTGGAAGGATGTTGGGTAGTGAATTGAAAAAAGTAAGAGTAGGCGGACTGGCCAAACATGGAGCATGCCGGCTAGTCAAATGTAAGCAATAATAGGCTGCGAAGGTATGGAGAGGACTCCAGGCTGCAACCTGATAAAAAAGTACAAGCAGCAGTAACCAAAGGGAAGCTGTTAAGGCTAAGACGGACACAACAGTATGTGGATACCCACAGTGTTGTAGTGAAATGTCTGCTTGTTGGTAGGAAAGGAAATATAGACCACTTAATCAGAAGGATTAGGTCTGTGTGGCCACTGGAAGTAGCAGCTTGACCCTTGCATGAAGGAAAGAGTCAAGTGGAATTCACATGGAATGCAGTGCAATGTAGATAGAATGTAAGCGCAGCATTACTGTCCAGGAATGTGGAAAACCCAGTCTCTCCCTAGGGCGAGAGAGAGAGGTTAGGAAAAATTAATAGAGTATTTCCTGAGGAACGGAGATACAACATCTACCTGAAAAGGATAGAAAGTTGAATGCGTAGAACTACTCAGTGGCAGAGGAACGGAGTCAGGTGAGTATGGAAAGAGTGCATAACTCACGGACCCTGCTGGCAGGAATGACATTAAGAGGGAAAGAAGTTCCCTTGCCAAACTGTGGAAGAGAGGAATGGAAAGGCTCAAACGTAGAATGTATGAGACTTATAAGGAGAATATATATGTTCATTCCGTGATTAGAGAAATAGAGGCGGCTTGATCAGTGGATAATCCATGGTAAGCCGACTCAGAGAGGATTACCGAAAACGGGAACCCAACTCCCAAAACGATACACCTCCTAAGAGAAAGGTGTATCTATGTGGAGGATGTCTGGAGAACAGAATCCGAGGGAGTAAGAAAAAATGGTGGAAAAGTAAAAGGGGTAATACCTCTTTTTTTTTTTTTTTTTTTTTTTTAGCGTCAGGAGGTAAAGCCTGCCATATTAAACGGCAAGATTTATGTTTAGAAGGTTTTGTGACGCTACCAGAACCTAAGAACATCAGTAAGTCTATGATTTGGGACTGACTGGTGAGGGAATAAAAGGTTACTGATATGATGGATTGAGAAGTATGGGAAGCATACTGATCTCAGTCAGGGAGTGGGGAAAAGAATACTGAACCCCATCCCAGTTCAACATTAGAAGAATGCTGGCTACGAGAGGCAGCAGAAGAGATATATTGAAGAGGCCTTTGATGGAAGAAAAGGCATCTAAGGGAACGCATAGGAAACATGTGTAGGGAGCAGAACCTGTGCATCGTATGGAATGATGCAGACGCAGAGGAAAGTTTAGTTAAACTCAGCGTTAAAAGATTTGCCCTGTACACATGTAATTGAGACCATTCGAGAGGATAGAACCTACGTGGAGAAGGTCAGATAGAGCGTTCATTAAATCTCTTAGATATGTGGCCCAAAGACGCATGAAGTGAACAAGGGCCAAGGGTAGAGCTGCGCAGCTGTCTAGCAGAGCAGCTAAGAGGTTGTGCGTGCTTATGAGTTGGAAAGCACATTGTCCCTATGCTGTCTGTCTGTATGCACAAAGAATTGTTGCAAAAGCAGTATTGGAAGGCATAAGGGCATAACTCATGGGTGCAACGTCCAGGAAGTTTATGAGAAACTATGCTGGAGTGCAATAGATGCATAATGGGTTGACAGCTTTCAGGAGAAACTTTATAACCCTAAGGAATTGCGAGCATGAGTCGAAGGAGACTAGGTCCTAGTTCGAACTGGGATAAGAATCAGGGACGAAAGCAATGAAACCACTTAGGTCCATTGAGTATAGAATGTCACTGAATATAACCCATAGCAGTTTTGAATTATGAGAAAAAATGCATAGTGGGAAGAAACCCCATAGCCCAACCATGAAAAGTTGAAAGGTTGAGGTTATGGAAAATATGCGCAGGGACATATAACAATGTATCAGAATGTCTGTGCGCATGCTGGACAAGAGGGTCTTAAGACTGTGGTGTCCAGAAGTGTTACAGAAGGGATTTATGGCAGTGACAGTAATCCCAGTTAGTAAATGTATAGTGAGTCCTGAAAAAAGTGAGAGCTCCTTGCATGTACTGAAAGTGGTTAGCAGTAGTCTATGCAAGGAAAGTGAATGATGTTACACTCCGCAGAGAAAACAGCATTCACCAACAGTGATGCAAGAGACAGTTCACTTACCGAAGCTGGTGCCAGCGGCAGAGCTTGGGGTTGTAATGTTGACTCACCATAAAGCACATAGAAACATTAAAATAATGTACTTACTGCAGTATGGAGTGATGGTAACCAAAGATACCATTGTACCTGTGACGTCTAAAGAAAGTTGGATTTTCTTAGGTCCAGGATGTGCGGAGAGTAACTATTTTCTGTTAAAAGAAAGAATAGTGCAATTAAAACTCCCCAACCCCCCTCCCTTCTCCCCTCTGCACTTCGTAGCGCCTGGGGGAGTGTACCGGGACTTTGGTACAAGGTGGGGTGGCCGCTCTGATATCTGACCAGATGGGAGACCAGGAGGTGTCCCAATGGAGGATATCATGTAGGCTCCTGCAGGTGTGTGAGCGGTAAGTGGTACCCGCATTTCAGTGTGCTGTACAAGGAGACACTGAGACCTGTGGCCAGGCCTCAAGGTGGACTTGTACATGGGGCAATGGTTGCTGAATCTCATGTTTAGCAGATCAGCCAATGCAGCTGGACCTTGGTTGGGAGGGAACCAAGAGTCAGAGCATTGGTCGGCACAGGGACTTGTTACTGACAAGAGAAGAAGCCCTGCTGCAATCCCAAGAAGATAGAGGTTCTCCTGATATTGTGGCTAACATAGCTAACATAGTGATATGTGACACTAATACAGTTCTAAAAGGCACATGACCCAGAACTTTTCGAACCACGGTCCGAATGGGAGAACACAACTCTATGGGAATGCCGCCGAAGCGGGTACTTACCATCCGACGTGGATCGCCGCAAGACGAGCCGGTGAAGATTGTTGACCCCGACGGTCTCCGGAGTCCTCGAGGGTAAGGCCGGGGACGTAAACGTCCATCTCGCTCTGAAACCCGGTATGGTGGCACAGGTACAGAGGAGACAGGCCAGGCGTGAGTGGCGTTTAGACTGCTAAGTGTAACAGATGGCCATAGTCCCACACCACTTGACGGTGGGGCACGCCAGGAACAGAGGAGCCCTAACGGAACTCATGTTCCCTCCCTCGTCACAGCGGCTCGATGTGTCGTGACGCCAATGCAGAAGCTGTCGGACCTGGATCCGGAAGTTCTGGATCACCAAGGACTGCCAAAACTGTAGGAACAGTGCTGATGGCAGTGGTGATGTCGCTCTGCCCGAGCGTTGTCCAGCCTGGAGAAGGATGGCACCGATGTGCTGGATGGCGTCAGCGGCGGACGATCACGATGTCGGCGATGATGGGTGCCACGGTGCTCGGCCCGGTCTTTCCCCAGCGCCGAGATGGAAGCCCTCGTCGTCCTGGAAGGCGATCGATGACGAACTGTCAGCACGCCTGCTCTGCTCCTGACACAATGGAGTGTCTTAAGCTAATACGGGGCTTAAAAAAGAACCCAAAGCGTGGAGCAATGTGAGGAGGCGAGGGTATTATGTGGCGGTGCTATGTCGGTATTGACGATATTGAAGGCAACCTAAGGGGCTTCGAGGATATCATCAAAATGGGTATGAAAAATCGTCGATGACTGGCCAGGAGAATGATGACAGTGACGGGCACTGACAGCAGTGGCATAGGTATCTTTGAAACGATGTGGAATCGAATAATCGAAAAACATTGCCGTTATTGAAAAAGATACCGGCATCGACTGAGTCGAATCAATAGGGCGTCAAGGACACCGAAGGAAAACGGAGGTGTCGAGGGCATCGATGCATGGAGGCGGGCATTTATGCCGTTTGTGGCATGGCCACGGGCATCAACTATAGGGCCACAGACGTTGACGGTATCGATTTGGACAGACTCAGATTTCCAAGTGTACATGGCATCGGTGCCCCAGACACGTGTGTCGGTGGCATCGATATGGACACGTATGGAATCGATGGCATGGATCTCCCAGTCGATGAATTCCATCCCGGCATCAACGCCAGTCCTGGAATCGGCATGGGCATCGATGCCAGCCATAAGGCTGGCACTGGCATCAACGCCCATCCACGGAATCGAGCCGGCATGGATATCCACCGATGGGATCCACCTGGGCATCGAATTTCACCGATGGGAGCAGCCTGGCATCGACTGCCCTCGATGGATGCATTCTAACATAGATGCCCATGGATGAAACACCTGGGCATCGGTGTCCATCGATGCAAAAGGACCCGGCACCGATGCCATCGACGGACGGCCATCCGGCACCAATGCCATCGACGGACAAGCCATCCGGCACCGATGTCCATCGATGGGGACCATCCGGCACCGATGTCCACCGATGGGGACCATCCGGCATCGATGCCCACCGACGAATCGATGTGGCACCGATGCCCCCCAATGGAAAGGGCTGGACATCGGTGGGGAGGATGGGGCATCGATGGCATCCCCAAAAGGGGGGGGTGGCATCGATGAAGTGACCCTGGGATCGTTAAAAAGTGTCTCGGGCAGCGGTGGCGGCGACCCGAGTATGCATGGCAGTGACTAACAGCGTGTGCGTCAATGGCATGCATCCGGGTAGGGACGGCACCGAGGAAGCCCAAGGAAAAAAACAGTGCGTAGGAGGAAAAAGCCTGGTAGCACTGAAAAGCAAAAAACATGGATAAAGGCATCAGGGCACCGTGGGGGGAGGGGCGCTGATGACATATAAAAGCCCAGGGCGGTTTAGGCGGGTCCCGGTGTAGCGATAGGGTATCGACTGCGTGAGGGTACCAGGGAACGAAGGACTTGAAGCTACAGAGGTCCTAAGTTAAGGAAAAAATCCCTACCCCACTAGCATAAGCAAGCAGAGTGTCACAGAGATACTCGCAAGCTGTTTAAAGCTAACTGAAAAATGGGGGAAGGGAAGGCTTCAGTCAGTTAACAGCCTTAAGATAGTGACAGGAACCGACCGAAAAATAAGAATTAGTACTCACCGAGCGTCGTAAAAACGTACGCGGAGGGAGACCTGTGCAGGGAAAAGTGTTTTTTGAAGTGAAAAGTTAAGTGTTTCCATGAGGTAATTAGTTAAAAAATCCTCACAGAGCTCCAACCGCTATGCTGACTGCAGAGCGGAAAAAAGAAGACTGAGGGAGACACCTGTGGCTCACAGGGATAATTGCAGGCTGGGCATGCTCAGTGCACCCAGTGTGCCAGTGTCAGTCAAAGCTTGTTGAAACTTTGACAGAAAAGTTTTCCGTACAGGGCTCCATCCTCGATGTCACCCATTTGTGAGGACTACCATCCTGCTTGTCCTGTGAGAACAGAAGCTACTGTACACAGATCTCTTAAGTTTGTAACCCTCTCTGAAAACAACAACTATCCACACCACATCTTAGATATCATTGTGTGATTTGTAATGGTGAACAATGTATAGCTGCTTTGACCTTAGAGCTCTGAACTATGCAGATTAACACTTACTAATCGGAACAGTAGGTAGGGTAAAAATAGAACACAAGAGGTCACCTAGTCAAATGTTTCTTGATCTTTTCTATGCTAAGGAGTAGCTACTAACTGCCTTTAATTGTGGACTAACTGCAGGGATGATGGGAAGCGGGGGTAGATCTTCCCATTCTTTGATCTCATAGGTCAGTCTACAACTGGTTCACATCATTTTAGGAAGGTAGCAAATCAGCCATCAGTTTAAAAAAAGTCCTCCCTCTCTCTCCCTTCCAGCTTGCAATAATTTTCCTATTTTTTAAAAAAAACCTCCCTCTTTCTGCCCCTCTCTGACAGCCACTACAATTAACAATCTCCTCTGCTGCAGACCTTTTTTTCATATGGTGCCTGTTCCAATGGTCCGATCTGAATGTTAAGCGGCCGGCTGGAGACTGAGTCAATGCGCGCTCTGCTCTGCTCTCAGACTCTAGAGTGACCCCACCCACTCCTGGCAGGGCCTGAAAATGGACTTATATGCTGACTCAGTCTCCAGCCAGCCACTTAACATTCAGATACTGTCGCTATGGCCACCATCCCAGCAACTGGGCTAGAAGGACTGGCAAACCTGAAATAAATGCTTGTGGGGGCAGAGACAAGGATTGAGAAAGAGGTTGCTTGCTGCTGCCTTGGAGGTGGTAGGGGGAGTTGCCAAATATTGCTGCAGACTCTCAGGTGAGAAACAACAACCTAGTCAATCCTCACTTTCCAAGGCAATGTTACAGTTCTTGACTAAAACCAGTCAGAAAGTTTTCTGTAATGGCTAAACAAAGTCTCCCATGTTCTATTTTCAGCCCATTACTTCTCGCGCTTTTCTCAATGGAGAGCCACCACCAGCCGGCATCCTCACTATAATGCCACTCCCACTTGCAGTTTTATGGGCTTTTTTTTTCCCTTTTGGGGCTTAATGTGTCAGTTCTGTGCAATTTTTTTTTTATCTTAATTTGTGTTATAGTGATGGATTTTAATTGTAATATTTTTGTAATATGTTTTGAGTTACCAATGGAAAATGCAAAATAAAAATTTGTGATGGGGCCCCTAAATTGGGTCCATCTCTATAAAATTGGCACTGAGAGAGACGTCAGATGGGGGAGCCCTAGGGGTGTCTCTATTGGAGGTTTTGGGAAAAGAAAATGGTGTTAGGTTGCACTACTAGTAAACCAACACTAGATAGCATAAGAAATAGTGATGAGCTCTGTTGTATGTGTGCCGTACCCCTTGGTCCAGACTATGAATTACCCTTATGCTTGGGGTGGGTAGTACCACATGAGAAATCATATTCACTAATATGATTTATCTTCGGGGTCATAGCCTAAATGGGGGAATGAGACAGGGTTCCGGTCACCCTGATACTACAATTTGTGCCCTTCCCAAACAACCTCTCTCTTGTGGACCCACAGACCAGATAAAATCATCAAACCAGAATAAAATAGTAATTAACCCTTTTACTCAGTAAATCCAGCCAGAACATTAAATGGGAAAAGTAGTAAAGTACTATACTAAAGTATAATATAAACTTGCAGTTTTCTTATTTTAAATCAAGCAATACAAAAATAACACTGGGTATGGCCTGTTAGCCAGGGCAACCCACATATACTTATATGGAGAGTTAAAAAAAAAAAAAGACCGCTAATAGAGAAAGATTGGGGGGGGGGGGTGGAAAGCAGTGAAGTACACAGCTTTCAAAAATTGTCTTTATCCCTGAATACTCAAAAAAAAAAAAAAGGGGGGAGGGGAAGAGGACAGATCCACCCCAATGTCACAGATTTGTAAAAGGTGCATTCTGTCCCAATAATAAAACTGTGTGGGGAAAAAAAACAAACAAGTTAATGAAGAAGGCCCTCTTGATGGTGGAGCTGGCTAGATGACAAATCAAAAAGATGAGCAGTGCAGTGTGTAAAAAATGGTTTACTTGGTACTAAACAGAAAGCTGGCCTGGTTCCAGTCTCTTACAGAAAGACCGTGGTCCACCAGTTTTTTTCCTCCAGCAAGGGTTTATGCTTTACTTCTGTTGAAAGACTGAAGCAGTTAAGATGAAATACTGAATTTGTGACAAAAGGCAAGGAATAAACCTTCTCCCTCCTCTGCTAAAATACTCTGTGCAAAGTTTAGATTACTTAACTCAGTCTCTTAGGAGGGTGATCCAGCCATGTGTTCCTGGGCCTCCATCTCTCTGGAAAGTTAGTCTCTCAGCTCCTGGGCTCCTCGGTCCCTTGTTTGGATTTTACATGTAGCTTGGCTATGAAACAAGAACAGCTGTCTGTCTCTCTATTTCCTCAGAGTGCTGACTTCTGTCTCTCCCTCTCAGTCATTGGCTCTTCAGGAGAACAACTTATTTCAGGGCTGTGAGATGCACTTCTCTCTTCCTGGTTCCTGGCTCCAACTCCTAAGCAATCCATCCTCCCCCCCCCCCCCCCCACACACACACACACACAAAGCAAGCCAAATTGTGCCTTTTCTACCTTAAATGGTCTCCTAGCATTCCTTTGGCATCTTTCTCTGCTGGCTATGTAGTGCTGTTCTCTGGGTAGGCTAAACAGTACAGCCCTTTTCTAAACTTAGCACCATGAGTGCTGGATGCTGGTTCTTGCAGAATATTTGTAATTCACAGGACAGCATACAGGGGTTTTTGACATTTTTATATTCCTTCATCTTGGCTACTGTGGCTTGCAGTCTCTGCAAGGTTGAAAATCCCTTTTTGACAGATCCAAAATACATCCAGATGCAGCTTGTTCTACATTATAAGGATGCAACACATGATAAAGCTTGTGGGAGCAGGAACCTGGTTTATAGTAGCTTGCTATATATGTATTTTAATGGGAATATTCCAGAGAAAGATTACCAAGGACCTATTATTTTGTAGTTCCTTTTAAGAGGGTTGTAAAGGAAATTGTCAGGAGGAGTGGTTCCAATGTTGGGGAATTAAGTTACTGCAGATCCTCCAGAATGGAGGGAGCCAGGTAGCTAGGCTGATGGTCCAAGGGTCTCCTCCTGTTTTGGAGTGGACTCTACAGGGGTTTTCCTCTCAAAGGGAAAGATCCAAGGCAAGAGGTGAAAGAGGTGTTTCCTCTCAAGCGAAGATAGCCTGGGGACCTGGCACTGGATGTAAGGGAGAAGGTGAGGAAGAGGGCCTCACAAAGGAGCAGGGGTGTCTCAGAGACCAAAATGTGGAGGATGACAAGCAAGCCCTAAGCACTACTGGGATAGAGAGCAGAGGAACCTGAGTGAGATGGCACAGTACGGCTTAATGCATGAGTACCTCAGTTAGAGGAACCCTGAGGATTTTGTGGAGAGAAGAGGATGATGGCTTATATTATTGGTGGGATGAGTTATTGGCCCTTGAGGATTAAGAAGTAATTCAGGAATATGAACAATATATTCTTCCAGAGTGTAAAAGGAGTAAATGTAGAGTATTATGGGAAAGTGGAAAGATTGGACATTGTATCCTAACCTGTTGAACACTGTTTATTGGGGTTAGTGAATGTTATCTTGGCTGAGAAGCCTGTTGAACTCTAACTTATTCAATAATATTGTTTCACCCTCTATAATGTTGTAAATTGTTGCTGGCTGGTAATCCTAGAAATAAAACTTAAATGTCTGAACTATACCCACGTGTGGATTGTGTTTCGGGTGTACTTTAGCTACCATCAATGAAAATAAAGGGAGATTATATAAAGGGACAGAGTTCACAGAAGGGAGACCCAAGAAGGGGCTTCGCTGTCCGGCTGAAGAGGAACCTATGTCCCCACTGCCTCTAGTCCAGGTCCACTTCACCATCCAATTTACCCATATTTCACAACACTCAAACACATGAGTCTGACACTTACTTCCCAAATGGAATCAGAGCCTCTCATATTTTCTGTGACTGCCCAGTTACAAATATAATAAATACATTTTAAAAAATGTATGGCACTTTAGCTCCTTCAGGGTTCATTATTAATCTATTTAACAATATGCACATGAAATGCCATCCTTGTTAATTTTATGTGCATATTATAATAAATTAATCTTTGATCAGTTTGGACCTGCATTCTTTGGTTCTGCCAATTCCATTGCTCCCAAACTGTCCTTCAGAATTTAAATTGTTATTAAATGTTTGCGCCATGTAATATCTCCCCAATCTCCTTAATTTTCTTTTGTTCATACTGAACACCTCAAGTCTTTCTACTCTAGTTGCTCTGGACATGTTGAAGGCTCCATTCTTCTTAGAAGTCAAATCCAACATGCTGCAGGGAGAGACTAATCATCTGATTTATTTTTTTTTTTCTGCAAGATCTGATGTTACAGACAAGAGGGGCTGACTCTCCCTTCAGGCCAGAAAAAGTTAATTGCGACATGTAAGCATTCCTCGAAACACAGAAACACGGGACGATGAGACATATTTGCACTCTGCAACTCTCAGACCTGAAACTACGCCGCTGAAGCATTATTAAAAAGTTCCGGGCTCACCTATATCCAAGGGGGGCCATCCCCCGGAAGCATGTGTCACACAGTCAGTGCATGGAACAAGATGACCCATGATCCTGACTCTGGTCTTCCTTCCTTTTTTTTTTTTTTTTATCTCTAGGAGTCTACCCCCTGCATCTAAGTTGCCTATTTCCATGCAGCCGTGCATATGCCAAAAGAAGCATAAAGTGGGAAGTTCCTCAGCCACAAAGGACCATTTCTTCCATGCACAACTTTTTAAAATTCATTTCTGCTACTCAGCGACTGCTTTTCCCTGTTCCCCACCAGGACTTTGCTGAGTTTACTCCTCTCTACGGGTAAGGCTGCCGCTTCTCTATTTTACCGGCAAGTCGGCATTTTTAGCTTAAACCCACTGGTCCTGAGAAGAAACGGCTTGCATACGAGTTTGCTTAAACTTTTAACTACATTGTTTTGTTTTCTTTTTCTAATTTGATGATTTGTTGCTCCTAAGCCCTATTTATTCAGACATCACACTTCTACCCTAAGGGGACAGGGGACTCCAATCACTTGAGAAGTAGCAATCCTATCTGCAGGTCATTTGATTACACTTCTAGTCATGGGGTATTGTTTACTGATCTTGGTATCTCAAATAAGGTGTTAAAAACCACACAGGATGCCTGGTTACCATGGCAACAATTGCAGGCATCATAGGCCAAACAGGCCCACATACACCCACGCCTCACTGATCCCCGACACAAATTTATTTCACTTTTTTTTTCTATTTTATCTCATTTGAGGCAATTAAAATAATTACATAAAAAGTTAGGAACAGAAGAAGAAGAAACTGTAATAGAGCTATCACAAAATGAGACAATCTGCAAGCATCAAGACGTGCTTGAGAGTGCTTTCATTTGGAGGATGAGGAAAACAAAATGAAGGAAAAAAGTGATTTCCTTGTTTTCTCAAGAGGTAATTTTCAAAAGGATTTACATGTGTAAAATCAGATTTTTCTGTATGTAAAAGGGCTTTTGATAATTGTTACTTATATGCACATAACTCCTATGAAAATTCACTCTGTTTAGTTTATGCGTGTAATGGGCTTTTGAAAATTGCTGCAATATATGCTTCTTTTATGTGCCTGAAAATTACTTCCATAGTGTCCTTGGCCTGAATGTAAATGTCTTGGAAGTGTGGTATCTCTTGGGGTGGAAGGAAGCCAAAAAGCCTTATTATATACTCCATGTGTTTACGACTTAAGTTCAATAGAGTCTTGCTCAAATTGGTTAATTAAAATTACCTGGTCAAAGATGGATTTTGTTTTCCCCTCAACACATCCTTCCCTTCCCACCTGTCCTTGTTCTATAAATGAGAAAAACAAAACCCATTTATGTCTTCCTTGAACTGACCCTTTAACTGAAGCAACATGATTTCTTTTAAACAACAATTATGTGCATTTTAAAATTGCAACTTACCCACAAGTGTTAAACCCTTCTAGGAATACCCTTAGACTGCCCCTTTTTTAAAAAAATCATACATGTGTGCACGAAAGTGAATGTACAAACATGTTTTGGACTTATAAAATATGGAATATGCGAGTAGAAGTTACTGTCACATGAATATGCTAATTTTTACATTTGCAACATTTTGAAAATTCACCTTTAAGTGAACCTAATTTTTAAGGGGAGAAAGTTAAAGGCCCCCAACATGGTCATAATTCAGCATAATCAGCTTCATAAAGAGGATTTCCAAACAATATTTATATTTTTAAAAATGCTTACTAAAAAACCATCATTAGTCAGTGTTTCCTTAATAAACTGGTAACTTAAAATATCAGCTGACCGATCTCAGAGAGTGAAATCCTCTTTTTTTTTATAAAAGCATTTCCTCATAAACTATTATAATTGCTCAGCTGATATTTAAATTATCATCAGTTTATTGGGCCCAGACAGACATAATAGTTTTTCATAAACTGCTTAAAGATGTATAGATGGGTTAATGACTTTACGATAATTACCATCTGGCTTCCTTGTGCTTACAAAGATCTTTGATAGTGAGTGTTTTTTTATTTTGATAAATAATTTTATATCATTAGAGATATTCTCCTTGATGCAGGCAAACCACCGTGCTTGCTCCTTTGCAATAAGAGATTGCTTTCCCTCAGTTTTTCTCAATACATTGGAGACAAGGAGCAACGTGTGGAGAGAGATGAAGAAGAAGCAGAAATGCTAAACAAATACTTCTGTTTAGAGGTCACTGAAGATGACCTTGGAGAAGGACTGCTGCTCGTTGGCAAGCATAGATATGGGAGTGGGGTAGATGCCACACCATTTACAGTAGAGAGTTTGTGTGGAACTAGCAAAACTGAAAGTAGACAAAGCCATGGGGCTGCATGAGGTACATTTTAGGATACTAAGGGAGTTCTGCCATGTCCACTGTAGCACCCATTCATTAGATCCTTGGAAAAGGCAGTGATGCCAAAAGATTGGATATAGATGGATGTAGTCCTCTTTACAAACGTGGTAACAGATACAGGTCAGTTAATGTTCCTACTACTGAGGTAAAGCTAACAGAGACTCTGCTGAAGGAAAAGATAGTGAACTATCTACAATCCAATAGGTTGCAAGATCCAAGGCATCATAGTTTTACCAGAGGAAGATTGTGTCAAAAGAATCTGAATCGAATGGGTGACCAGAGAATTAGATCAGGGGAATGCGCTAGCTGTGGCTTATTTGGATTTAAGCTAAAATTTGAATACTGTCCCGCGTAGGACGCTCATGAATAAAATGAACTGCCTGGGAGCAGAGCCCAAGGTGGTGGTCTGGATTAGAGATCGGGTGATTGATAAATGAGAGAGGGTAGTAGTACATGGAATTCACTCTGAGGAAGGTGATTAGTAAAGCACCTCAGATAGTTCTGTTAAATTTCTTTGTGAGCAATATCACAGAGGAGTTAGAAGGAAAAGTTTGTCTTTTTGAAGAGGACACTAAGATCTGCACAGAGTGGACACCCCTGAAGGAGTAGACAGAATGAGATCTAAAATCGCTTGAACAATGACAGCCTAGCAGTTAAGAGATTCAATGCCAAAAAGTGCAGTCATGCAATTTAGGTGTAGAAATCTAAAAGAGCTGTATACGAGGGGAGGTGAGAAAGCAATGTGCACAGACTGGCAGAGAGCCCTTGGGTGATAGCGTTTGATAATGTAAAGGTAGCAAAGCAGTGTGAAAGGGCCTGAAGAATGTTAAGTTGTATAGAGGGATGCATAAGGAGGTGAGAATCCCCTGTATAGGTCTCTTGTGAGGCCTTAACTGGAGTGCTTCTATGTTCAGTTCTGGAAACCATATATATAAAAAAAAAAGATAGAGATAGGACAGAAATGATCCAGACAAAGCAACCAAAATGGAGTTGGGTCTGCACCAAAAGACAAATGAGATTACATTTGAGAACCTAAAAATCTATACCCTAGAGAAGAGGAGAGACAGAAGAAATAGAATACTGACTTTTAAATACCTAAAAGGACTTAAGCATGCACAAGAAATAAAGCTTTTCTAATAGAAAGGAAACTGTAGAACTAGGGTTCATGATATGAAGCTCTAATGGAGTAGACTCAGGAACATCAGGATACATTTTTCAGAGGAGGAAGAGACGACAAAAACAATAACAGAATTTAAAAGACCATGAGATAAACACAGAGGTTCTCCTAGAAGCAAAAGGATTTAAATGAAGCACTGAGGTAACTTATTTTTGTATGGGGGTAACCTGAACAGAATGGTAGTTACAACCCTGAACACTTGCTAGACAGAATGGATGGGCCATTTTGGCCTTTATCTGGCTCAACATGACAATTCACTTACACACTCCTCAAAGGGCGCTTCGATCAGCAAACAAAGGCTTATTATCGATTCCATCAATAAAAACAGCACACCTTACACAAGTCAGGGATAGGGCCATTTCACTTGCAGCACCAAAAATCTGGAATACAATGCCAACAAACCTTAGACTGCAATTTAAGAAGGACCTGAAAACTTGGTTATACATACAGGCTTTTAAACAAACAGAAGATAACCCCAAGAGCAAATAGTTGGTATTTTCTTAGGATTTATGATTTTATGCTTTTATTCTTATTTGATTCCTCTTATGCCTTTTTAATGACTTAATAACTATGTACTTATATTTTTAAGTCTTTTCTTCTAAATTTCTTATTTATTCTATTATTTTACTTAAACTCTTAGTAACATTTTGAAATTATAATTTTTATCTTTTGACATTATTTATTTTATTTGAACTTTTAGTAACATTTTGAAATTATAATTTTGTTATTCTTTATTTTACTGTGCGCCTTGTAAACAGTTGTGATGGTGTCTCCAAACGACGGTACAGAAAAACTGTAAAATAAATAAATATTTACTCTTAAATTATCAGCCTCATTACACTATGCATTACCTTACCTTCCTTTTATTTAAAAATGTGGATTTGTTCTCCTAACTGGACACTAATATCTAAAATTAGGAGAGGGCATAATTTGAGCACACTCAGGACAGGGAGTGGGCTCCAAGGTGGTGGGGGCCAGATTAGAAACTAGTTGAGTGACAGACCACAGAGGGCAATGGTAAATGCAATTTATACTGAGGAAAGGAGGACAATGTATGCAGTGCCTCAGGGATCTATCCTGGAGTTGGTGCTGTTCAAAATTAGACATGACCTAAGAAAGCTTGAGGAGTCAAGTGTGTCGCAATTAAGTTGCAAAGTAAAAGAAAATGCAGGGTCACGCATTTGGGAGTGCAGAAATCCAAGAAAGTAGTACTCGGGGAAAGGTGGGATACTGTTGTCCATCAAGCAGGAAAAAGAATTTGGGATGAATATATTCAATGAGGTAAAGATAGAAATAGGGTACAAAGCAATAGTCAGAGCAAAGATAGTATATAACTAGTAGAAAAAAAAAAAAAAGGAGGCACCAATGCAGAAAGGAGGTTCAGTGTGGCAAGAGAAGAGAATGAGGGAGAGAAATTCTGAGATGGGAGGACATGGGGCAGAGGGGAGAGATGGGGGAATCTGGTAGGAAGCAGGGAGAGAGAGGGACAGGGCAGTGAGGGAGAAAGTCAAGAGGAGGCATGGGCAGAGGGATAATGAGAGAGGGGGATATGGGGCAGAGCGGGAGACAGAGAGAGAAGGATATTGTCATGCAAGGTGGGGGGGGGGGGGGTGCAGGGCAGAGGAAGGGAAGGAGGATGCTGGGCAGAGGGGGAAGAGAGAGAGATAGAGAGGATGAGGATTTAAGCCAAAAGTGAGGGAGGTTGGCCAGAGTAATTTTTCAGGTTGGCTGCAGTGGGGAAAGAGAAAGCCTTGCTCTGTTCTGCTCCAATCTTCATTTGGCCCTCATCAAGAGTGACAGGACATGGGTGGGTGATCTGCTGGGGAAGAGAATGGGCTCAGAGCAGGGACTGGATTCAAAGATTCCTTGATTTTTGGGAGAGAGGGCTTGGGCTGCCAAGCTGGGGTGCTATACTGAGGCAGAAAAAGCCCCTCCCCCCAACATCGTTCTTGAGTTGGGGTAGAATGGGGATACTATGCTGGTGCTGCCAAGCTCCATCACTCTTCCTGTCTTAGGTAAGGAGGGAGTGTCATATTGGCGCCACAAAGCCCGGTCAATTTTTTTTTTTTTTTTTATCAGGGGGGTGGTGTGGGAATATTATGTTGGGGACATCGAGTCTCACCCTTGCTTTTTTGTTTGAAGAGTGGGGACTTATGTTAAGGCCGCTGAGCCCATTGTTGTTTGTGTGTGCTGGGATAGGGGTGAAAATCCTTAACATAAGGGGGCATGCGATATAAATCCATCTCTGTCAACAATGTTCATATAATAAGATGTTCACTCAGTAAATTAAACACATCACACTATTGTTGGAAGGCATCCAAGTTAGGGAGGTTAGCAGCATAGTGTGTACCATAATATTACAGAGAGTCAGATAGTATACAGCTCCCTAATGTCCTACTAAAGTTGGAGGATGCTCAAGTTAGGATGAACAATATCTTCAGTAGTTTAGTACCCCTTAAGGTCATACTGGTAGTCTAGAAGATGGAACATATCCAAATCCTTAAGGATATCAACTCCAGCTGTCCAGCATTTTTAATGTTGTTATACAACTTCCATGGCTATCAAATGTGGTTGATTGACTTGGCATGACTATTATGCTCAACGTGTTATTATGACATTTGAGGCCTTCTGAAGCAGGAATAAAATTGCAGAATAAGCTGGACCATGCTTTGACTTCGCAATTTTTCCTAAAATTAGTAGACAGCATGCAAAACGGCTAGCTCCCTGTACACCTATAAAAATGGTGAGCTTACAGAGCAAAATCAGGAGTTCTGGCAGTTAAGATACCATGCTGAGGTTTGAAGAGATGAAAAGCAAAATTGCTTACCTTGTAATAGGACAGCAGGATGTAGTCCTCACATATGTAGACCTCACATATGGGTGACGTTACCGACGGAGCCCAGCGTGGGAAATCTTTGTCAAAGTTTCTAGAAACTTTTGACTGGCCCTGTGAGGCCACTGAGCATGCCCAGCATGCCATGATATTCTCTGCCACAGGTGTCTCTCTTCAGTCTCGTATGTAGCAATAAGCTTTAGCAAAAATAAAATAATAAAAGGAATGAGACCCAACTCCGCAGGGTGGTGGGTGGGTTCTGTGAGGACTACATCCTGCTGTCCTGGGATAACACCTATTACAAGGTAAGCAAATTTGCTTTATCCCAGGACAAGCAGGATGCTAGTCCTCACATATGGGTGATTAGCAAGCTAGAGGCTGAGTCATTTTGTATTGAGGTAACAGTGAAGTATTGTTGTTGAAATGAGTCAGCCGTGGATCACAGCAGGTTGGATGTAGAAGGAGTTGGGATTAAACTGGAAACAAGTTCTTTAAGACAGATTGTCCATAGGCTGAATCTTGTCGTCCTTGTTTGTCCAAAAAGTAATGAGCTGCAAAGGTGTGAAGAGAACTCCATGTTGCTGCTTTACATATGTCAAGGATTGGCACTGAACGATAGTGTGCTACTGAGGTTGACATTGCTCATACTGAATGGGCCTTTACTCGCCCTTGGAGAGGAAGGCCTGCTTTTTCATAGCAAAACTGTATGCAATCTGCTAGCCAATTGGATATAGTATGTTTACCCACTGGTTTTCCTGGTTTGTTTGGATCATAAGATACAAACAATTATGTGGATTTTCTGTGGACTGCAGTGTGGTTGATATAGAATGCTAGTGCACGTTTACAGTCCAAGGAATGTAAGGCTGTTTCTCCTGGATGAGAATGGGGCCTTGGAAAGAATGTGGGTAAAACTATGGATTGGTTCAAGTGGAATTCCATAACTACTTTGGGAAGGAATTTTGGATGTGTACGTAGAACCACTCTGTCATGTAGGAACTTTGTATAGGGTGCGTACGTGACAAGTGCTTGTAACTCACTAACCCTTCTAGCTGATGTAATGGCTATAAGGAAGATAGTCTTCCATGTGAGATATTTAAGGTCACAGGAATCTATGGGTTCAAAAAGAGAATGCATTAGTCTTGTTAAAACCAGATTCAGGTCCCATTGTATGACTGGTGGCCGAATTGGTGGTTTAAGGTGAGTTAAACCTCTCATAAATCTACTTACGAGAGGTTGTGTTGATATTTGTGCATCTCCCAGTTTGTTATGGTAAGCTGAGATTGCACTTAAATGTACTCTTACAAAAGAAGTCTGGAGACCAGATTCTGACAGATGGTATAAGTAGTCTAGTAGAGAAGTAATGGGGCAAGTGAAAGGATCGATATCCTTTTGCCTGCACCACAAAGTAAACCGTTTCCATTTTGAAGAATAATTCTTTCGTGTTGAAGGTTTACGTGAAGCTATAAGTACTTGAGATATATTTTTTGAAAGATTGAGGGGTTGTAAAATCAAGCTTTCAACATCCATGCTGTCAGGGATAGGGATTGAAGGTTGGGATGGCGCAACCGACCCTGATCCTGAGTTATGAGAGTGGAAGCCACTCCCAGATGAATGGGATCCCGCAGGGCTTGACTGGAGTGGGTTGCGGGCGGGTAGGCCTAGGTTGTCTAGCTTGGGAACGCTGTTGTGGCCTGGTTGCTCTACCCCTAGAAGTTTGGGGGTAGTATCTCCGTGGCCTGTAGTAAGAGCGTCTGGGTTCTCTTCGAGGAAGGCTACGAGAAGATTGTCTAGAGGGCTTTTGTGGCATTTGAGACAGTTGACGTAAAGTCTCTGTATGGTTCTTAAGCTGTTGTACTGCTTCTTGGACCTTTTCGCCAAATATATTGTCACCGACACATGGTAGGTCCACAAGTTTTTCTTGAACCTCAGGCCTGAGGTCTGAGGCCTTGAGCCATGCCCATCTACGGGTGGTGATTCCAGCTGCTGCTGCTCTGGAATCCAGTGCAAACTAGATAGAATGCAAGCGTAGCCTTTCTGTCCAAGAAATGGAAAGAACCCTCTCGCTCTGGTGAGAGACAGGTGTTGGAAAAAATGGGCAGAATATATTCTGAGTAAGGTGAGATGCAACGTCTACCTTAAAAAAGATAGAAAGTTGAATACGTAAAAACCACTCTGTGACGGAGGAACGCAGGGTCAGATGAGTATGTAACTACAAGAGTAACTCATTGACACTGCTGGCAGAAGTTACATTTATGAGGGAAGAATTTCCCATGCCAAACTGAAATGAGAGGAATGGAAAGGCTAGAACGGAGAACGTATGAGACTTATAAGCATGAGATATAGGTTCCATTCTGTGACTAGTGAAAATAGAGGCGGCTTGATCAGTGGATAATCCATGCTAAGCTGACTCAGAAGGGATTTACCGTAAAACGGATATCCCCACTCCCAAACGATACACCAATTGGAACAGAGGTGTATCTATGTGGAGGATGTCTGGGGAGCAGAATCCAAAGGAGCAAGAGAAAAGAGTGGTATAGAAGAAAGGGGAATACCCTTTTGTATGCATCATGTGGTAAATCATGCCATTTTGAATGATAGGATTTGTGTGTGGAAGGTTTTGTGACGCAAACAGAACCTGAGAACCTCAGTTAGTCTATGATTTGGGACTGACTGGTGAGAAGGTAAAGTGGTTACTGGTGTGATAGAATGAGAAGTCAGGGCGTGGATTGGAGGAATAGTGAACCATGTCCCGATTCAATATTAAAAGAGTGCTGGCTATGAGAGGCAGCAGAAGAGATACATTTAAGAGGCCCTTGATGGAAGAAAGGCGTCTAAGGGAATGCATTGGAAACATGTGTAGGGTGTAGAATCTGTGCACCATATGGTTCGATTCAGATGCAGAGGGCAAGCTCGGTTGACCTTAGCGTTAGAAGATTTTTCGCTCTACACATGTAGTCCGAAACCATTCGAGAGGATAGAAACCTACATGGAGAAGGTCTGCTAGTGCGTTCAGTAAATCTCTTAGAAAAGTGGCCCGAGGATGCATGAAGTGAGCAAGGGCCAAGGGTAGAGCTGCGCAGCTTCCCAGCAGGGCAGCTAAGGTAATGCGTGCTTGTGTGTTGGAAAGCACATTGTCCCTACGCTGTCTGTCTGATTGCACAAAGATTTGTTGCAGAGGCAGTATTGGAAGGCATAAGGGTAGAACTCATGGCTACAAGCTCCAGGAAGTTTAAGAGAAACTGGGCCTGGAGTGGGATAGACGCATATTGGGTTGAGAAGCTTTTAGGCGAAACTTTGCAACCCTGAGTAAATGCAAGCATGAGCAGAATCAGACTAGGTTGTGGTTCTAGATCTGGAATATGGATGAGGGACGAAAGCGGTTGCACAGCTTAGACCCACTAATAATGGAATTTCACTGAACATAACTCATAGCAGTTTTCTATGAGGAAAGTGCATAGTGAAAAAACCTCCTAGCCTGACAATGAGGAATTGAGGGCCTGAGGTAATGGAAAATGCACGCAGGGACATATAAGAATTTATTAGAATGTCTGCGCGTATGCTGGACAGGAAGGTCTTTATGACTGTGGTGTCCAGAAGTGTTGTATAAGGGATTTATGGCAGTGACAATAATCCCAGTTAGGAAATGTATAGTGAGTCAGGAAGAAGTGAGAGCTCCTTGCATGGACTGACTACGGTTGTGCAGATGTCCATGCAAGGAAAAGAGTGAATGATGTTGCACTCCGCAGAGAAACAGCATTCACTAATAGTGACTGAATGTAATACTCCTGTTGCCGAAGCTGATGCCAGAGGCAGAGCTTGGGTTTGTAATATTGTTGACTCACCATAAAGCACATGGAAAGATTAGAGTAATGTATTTACTGCAACCTGGAAGCATGGAAACAAGAGTTACCATTGTACCTGTGACTTCTGAAGAAAATTGATATTTCTGAGGTCCAGGATGTGCGGTGAGTGACTACTTTCTGTGGAAAGAAAGAATAGTGCAATTAAAACTCCCCAACCCCCCTCCCTTCCCCCCCATGCGCTTCGTAGCGGCTGGGGGGGTGACCGCTCTGATATCCGGCCAGATGGGAGACCAAGGGGTGTCCCAGTGGAGGGGCTGAAGTAATCAGGATATCATATAAGCTCCCACGGGAGTGTGAGCGGTAAAGTCGTACCCACATTTCTGTGTGCTGTACAATGCGACACTGAGACCTGATGTTAGGCTTCAAGGTGGACTTGTACTTGAGGCAATATTTGCTGAAGCTCGTGTTTAGCAGATCAGCGAACGCACCTGAACCTTGGTTTTGAAGCAGGAACCAGAGGACAGAGCATTAATCAGTACAGAGCCTCATTGCTGAAAAGGGAGGAAGCCCTGATGCAATCCCAAAGAAATGATAGAGGGGTTCTCCTGGTATTGTGGCTGACATAGCTAGCATAGCGATATGTGACACTAATACAGTTCTTGAAAGGCATATGACCCAGAACTTTTCGAACCATGTGGCCTGAATTAGAGAACACATCTAATTATTATTTATATATATAATTATATATTTTATATATATATATAATTAATTATTAATTAACAAAATCTAATAAAAAACCTGGCTCTTCACCAAAGCCTTCACTTAAATTCCCATGCTAATTATAAAGTACCAGACTACCTATAATGCACCATACACATTAATGTTTCACGTGTATATTACGTCATGTTCAATGCATACCCATTCATTAATTGTTCTCTGTAAAAATTCCAATGCCTAATTCATAATATTTCCATGTTTAATGTTTACCATTTTTATTAACTGTGCACTGTTGATTGTTTACTGTTCTATGTACACCATGTATATGGTAATTCTAATGCTGGTTATCTGTAAACCGAAGCGATATGTACTAGTACATGATCTTCGGTATATAAAAGTTTTTAAATAAATAAAATAAATCTCAATGGGAATGCTGCAGAAGCGGATACTTACCATCCGACGTGGATCGCCGCAGGACGAGCCACTGAAGGTTGCTGTCTACGATCTCCAGAGTCCTCGAGGGGTAGCCTGTGGACGTAATCGTCTTCTCAACTCTGATACCCGGTATGGTGGCACAGGTACAGAGGAGACAGGCTGGGCGTGATTGGCATTTTGACGGTTATTTAAAACAGAGGGCCACAATCCCACACCTATGACGGTGGGGTACGCCGGGAACAGGGGAGCCGATTAACGAGCTCATGATCCCACCCTCGTCGCAGTGGCTCGATGTGTCGTGACGCCAATGCAGAATCCGTCGGACCTCGATCCGGTGTTTCTGGATCACCAAGGACTGCCAAAACTGTACGGAACAGTGCTGATGGCAGTGGTGATGTGGCTCTGCCCGAGCATTGTCCAGCCTCGAGAAGGATAGCACCGATGTGCTGGATGGTGTCAGCGGCGGACGATCCCTGTGTCGGTGACGATGGGCGCCACGGTGCTCGGTCCGGTCTTTCCCCAGCGCCGAGATGGAGCCCTCGCTTTCCTTGATGGCGATCAATGACGGACTGTCAGCACGCCTGCTCTGCTAATATGGGGCTTTAAAAAGAACCCAAAGCGTGGAGCATTATGTGCAGGCGAGGGCATTACGTGGCGGTGCTATGTCGGTATCGATGGCGGCCAAAGTGGCCTCGAGGGTATCGTCAAAACTGGATATGAAAAAAATGTCGATGAGTCGGCCACAGTAATGATGCCAGTGGCTGAGCACTGATAGCATCGGCAAAGGTATCTATGGGAACGATGTGGCATCGAATAGTCGAGAAAAACATCGTCGTTATCGAAAAGAGATACCGGGATCAACGGAGTCGATGACCGCATCGATAGGAACGAATGGGTGTTGAGGGCATCGATGTATGGAGGCGGGCGCCGACATCCTAGGTGGCAAAGCCACGGGCATCGACAGTATGGCCACGGACGTTGACTGTATCGAGTGGATCAACTTGGGTAGCAAATGTGTGCATGGAATCGGTGCCACGGATAGGGGTGTCAATGGCACCGACCCGGGCACCGATTGAATCGATGTTGGCAAAGACCCCATGGATGGAAGTGACATTGACATCGATGGAATCCATTTTGGCAGTGATGCCAGCCATGGAATTGGCATCGATGGCATCCATGGAAAAGGTATAGGCATGGATGCCCATCGATGGAATCGACCCCGGGATCGACCTCCACAGATGTGATCGACCCGGCATCGATGTCCCTCGATGGGAACCACCCGGCATCGATGTCCCTCGATGAAATGGGCCCTGGCATCGATGTCCATCAATGGAATCGATCTGGCATGGATGCCCATCGATGGAAAGGCTCTGGACCTCGATGGAAAGGCTGTGGACATCAATGGCATCCATAATTTAAGGGATGGCATCGAGGAAAGTGACCCTGGCATCGATGGAAGTGTCCCGGGCAACGGTGGCATCGACCCGAGTATGTGTGTCGAGGGCATTCACATGGGTAAGGCGGCACCGAAGGAGCCCAAGGAAAAAACAGCGCGAAGGAGGAAAAACCTGGCAACACTGATAAAAACGATGCAGGGAGAATGGCATCAGGGTACCGCGGGGGAAGGGGTACTGATGGCACCTAAAAATCCAGGGAGTTCTGAGGAGGGGTACCTTCGGTAGCGATGGGGCATCGACTGCGCGAGGGTACCGGGGAACGAAGGACTTGAAACTACAGGGACCCTGGTGGCAACGGAAACCGTTGAAGTCCCTGTCCCACTAGTGCTAATAACCAAGCAGAGTGTCTCAGAGGGACACTCGCAGGCTATGTGTAGCTAACTGAAAAATAGGGAGCGGGAAGGCCTCAGTCGGTTAGCAGGCCAGAAGGTGATAGGAACAGACCAAAAAAATAAGTCAAAGTACTCACCGAGCGTCGTAAAAACATACGCGGAGGGAGACCCGTGCAGGGAAAAGTGTCTTTTGAAGTAAAAAGTTAAGTGTTTCCATGAGGAAAAAAGTTAAATTCTTCACAGAGCTCCAACTGCTATGCTTACTGCAGAGCGGAAAAAAGAAGACTGAGGGAGACACCTGTGGCTCGCAGGGATAATTGCAGGTTGAGCATGCTCAGTGCACTCAGTATGCCAGTGTCATTCAAAGCTTTGTAGAAACTTTGACAGAAAAGTTTTCCGAACAGAGTTCCATCCTGTGATGTCACCCATTTGTGAGGACTACCATCCTGCTTGTCCTATGAGAAAAATGCATACCAAGTTTCATTCCTGGAACACTCCTAGCAGGACACCTTGTGGTTTTTTCCCCCCCTTACAGCCAAAAACACAGTTTTGCTCCTGGCACAGCTCCAAAACCGAACGTTCACCCAGATGCCTCCTCTTTCCACTCTTTGTGGATTAGAAGCTATTGGGTCTCTCTTGAGAAACCCCTATAAATGGCTCTTTTTCTCGCTGTAGGCAGATTCTCTAGCTCTATTTACAAAACCTTTGCAGCATTGCATTTTTTTTTGGGGGGGGGGGAGTGTTATTTTTTACTGATCTCCAACATTTGAAGGAGCCAGCAAAGAAAGCAGGAAGTACAAATCTCATTGGCTCACAAAGTCTCCTCTGAAGCCACACAGGCAGAACAAAAAAATCCCAAAAAACATATATGATCCAAGTACCTGCACTTGTGGGCACACACAGAGATTAAAGTTCTCTATTGAAGCATGTGTATCTTAGAATGTACACATTCATACATCACACTGGAAAATAGATGTGTCTATAACAGCATCACCTATAAGCTACACAAACCTTAGTTATCCATTAAGAAAATGACTGTAATTCTATCCAATCTGTTTTAATAAGCACATATACTGTGTGTATGGGGATATATTAACATGGGCTAACTGCAAATTTATCATAATACTTAGTGACAGAGTTGCTGCAGTGTAAGTTACTTCCTTCAGTTTACTTTAACAGAATATGTCAGACATTACAATGCAATAGTCAATCCTTTCAACCGTGTGTGTATATATAAATAAATATATACATGCACACATTACATATATTACTGCATGTGATTTCCACACTCATTGCAAGGATCACAGGAGACATATAATACAAGGGCTGCTACCATCTCCCCGTGTGTTCCATTCTGACTCCACGTACAGCTCTAATGTGTGCAGTTCAGGGTAAGACTGCCAGGAGCTCATCTGTTAATTACAAAGCTGCCCTTTAGTTACTGAGAGCCCAGAGAGGATTATCAACAGTTCATGGCGAGATAAACTCCCATTATTTGTTCCACTTTCTCAGAGGTTGCCATTTCCAGCCTCGCAGCATTCGTACGTGGCGCACCAGATAATGGAGCAGACCTGTAGGGCAAATCATAGACTGAAGATACTCTTCCACTATCTATTATATTTCTTCAGTAATGTGTTAGTTGAAGCAGATTACACACACTGCAGATAATTGTATAGGAGGTGGTTTTAGTCACTGTTTCCTTTATTTCTTTTATAGAAAATTGCACCGCTGATCCTGATACTAACACAGCTCTGGGTTTTGTTAGCATGATATCTGCTGTACCATCAGAAACAGAGCGGTGGTTGGGGAGGAGGTGGAAGAGGAAGAGAAATGGGGTAATAGAAGTGTAAATGGGAGGAAGAAAACCCATTTAACAATGGCCTACCAAAACACAAAGCAGAATATACGAAAAGGAGTTTGTATGAGAAGACTTGCCAAGCCTTTCAAGTTAATATTTGAGTAAAAGATCCCTCAGTAAAAACTGTTTGCAGATATTCCTTGGTTAAACAATAGATAAAACTGTAAAGGTACTATTTTTCTCCCAAAGGATTTCAACAGAGCTCACTGTCATGAACTTGGAATCAGTTATTAGTGAGGGCAATCTCAGCTTTAGCCAGATGCACATCACAACCAGTTTCGGAACCAGTCTTCGGAGGCACTGAAAATGCCACCTGCCATTCAGGACTGGGCCAGCAAGGCTGACCTTAGGAGGGTGCAGAGTCCAGGGTGAATCAACAGAAGAGGGGGCCATGGAACACTGGATTTATAGTATTGGGAATGTGGTTACCATGGTGGAGCAGGCACCCCCCCCCCCCAAAAAAAAAAAAAAAAAAGGTTACAGGCAATCGCCCCCTCACACCCCCCCCCCCCCAATAAGGATGGCACTGTGGGCCAGTGATACTTTCTTTCCACAATAGAAAACTCACATCTACAGTAAATTGATTTTCTAGGGCTGCGACCATGGCACCTGAAAACCCACAAAAAAAAGTGTATTTCAGATGCTAGCATTCTGTTTATGCTGTATTTTGACTATGAATGAAATGTCTTTAGTTTTCTTCCTTGCTCTAGTACCTCCCCCACCATCCCTCCCACCCACTTTCCTCAACTTTTCAACTCAAACTATTTTTCACTTTAATTTAAACCCAGTCTACCTATCTTCCTGGCTCCTATCCTTCTCCCCGCTCACATCCCCCTGGGCATAAAAATAGATTTTGCTTGTTGCTTAAAGAGCCAAATTTCAATTGGCTGCCTAAATGCGAACCACCCACGTGCTTTGAACTCACGGATTTTGCAGTATCTTTTCGAAAAGTACGGTAACTAGGGTGAAGCTTGCACGCTAAAAAGCCCCCTGCATTATTTGCTCCCTGCTATTTGTGTGGGCAGACGAGGAGGGACAAAGTGATGCCCATATATCTGAAAATAGAAATGCGCTAATGGCTCTTAACTCCTCTGACCTAAAATAACACCCTTGGGAACGCCTCTGTATATACCCCGCTGAAAGTACGGGTGCTACGGAAGCACAAGCAGAGCTCACCAGATGGAGAAAGGGCAATTTGCAGAAGAGCTATTTTAACCGGGTAATTTACTTTGAAAATCTCTTCCTGCCTGTAGTACTAGCTTAATGCTTCAAAAATAATCTTGCCTATTTCTTGCCTCTTTCTGCTGCATTCATTCTTCACAAGTCTTGATGGGATTCCTGCATGAGATTCTCCCAAGAATCTGTTCTGCAGCACCTAAGCTAACTTAGACTCATAATTTGGGGTCTGGCTAAGTAAGAACATTTTAAACAACATTTCCTCAGGGAATAAATTAAAATAGGAATCAAAGAAGATGTTAATGATGTTGCTCATTTAAAATGCAAAGGTTTTGGGAGGTTTTCTTGCCTATACAGCTTTAATATGCTCTTTCTTCAGTCCCCTGCACATCCACCAGAACAAAACTGGTCTGGTTTCCAAGGGTAAATTAACCATAACCACAAACCTTGTGATCTTGTAAACCAGTGGCATCCCACAGATAGCTAGGGTGGATATCTACATTCTGGAAGCTCTTCTCAAAGTATTCCTGGAGAGCCTCCTGTCCACTGTAGTTTTCAGAATATTCACAGTGAATATGCAGTAAATACAGGAAGCCTCTCTGTTCCACCAGCGAGGACAGCTCATGGGACTCATGGGGCCATATGCTGAACCCTGCTTCCGGGCTCATTTCTCAATGAGAGAACGGTAAAGTATTTCAAAACCATCAGGATTTCTGTAAAAGTATTCTGCTTCCTCTATTAAAAGACTCATACTGCAAAAGTCAGCTGTTCAAATATAAATCCTTTTACTGAATACTTGATTGCAAATGAAAAATCACAACGGGTACACTTAAGTTCCAGAAGAAAATCACAGAATACAGTCACTGGTAAATCTGTATTCCCTGCCTGTAAGTACTCTTCACCGGGGACCCTCCCTGGGCCCTTCCCTAATGGTATCTGCAAACTGAATGCCAGCCCCTTTCCAACAGGAAACAGGAGACTCCTTCTGATACACTTCAGGTGATTATCTGCTGACAATCTTTCTTTAGGATCTTCTCCTCGATTCCCCACAAAGTAAATCCTCTCCCCCCCCAAAACAGTGAAAAAAATGTAACTTAGTCCCATAATCCTCATCTGTCTAGCTCCCCTCTTCTTTGAAACCTCTTCTCTGGCTCCTTGGACTATTTCAGAAGTCCCGCTTTGCATCACATGATGAATCTCCTTGATCTCAAGAGCCCTGAAAACCCCTACTTTGGGTCTAACTAGCCACCCTCTCAGGGCAGGGGACACGAAGGAAGTGAGCAAACTCTGAGCCAAGTCAGCTCACGGGTTTTATTAAACCCTCACTTCAGACAGACATCACCTGATGGGGAGTGTCAGACTCACCATGACATGCCTACTCTCTCTTACTTCATCTACCAGTGTCTGGGGATACTTTGGTGATATCCTTACATATTGAATTTAGCAAGTCTCAAAATATGTAAATATATCTCATTCATGGTCTCTTCAATTAGCCTTAAAATCTGACCAACAGTCCCATAGCTAGAGAATTTAGTACCCCATACTGAAGCAGAAGCCCCACCCTTCCATGCAATTTGGCCTATAACAACTATCATTGAATAATGTCAACAGCTCAGTCTCTCTTCTCCCCCCCCCCCCCCCCCACCACCTCAAAAATGTATTCTGAGCCCTTGCACCATCCATGACTTTCTAGATGGCAAGGTATGTCAGGGGCCTGGGTTAAGATGACAGCTTTAAGGTCTAGGACTGTTGACTCCAGAATGCTCCCTGATTAGATGGTTCCATGGAATTAGTAGGGATGTGCAAAAGGAAAAAATTTGTTTTGATTCTTATTCATTTCGCCAGGACCCAAATTCGTTGCATTCGTTTTCGTGGGAAAAATCCCGATTTGTATGATTCGTTTGATTCATTTTCCATTAAAGTCAATGGGGGAAGTATTTGTGGCATATTTTTGGCTGCAGAATTGGGGTTTTCTTATCAATTCTGATGAAACGTCTGGGGAGCAATCATCAGAGCAAGAAAAGAGCTCCAAGGTACTTAGACTGTGGCAAAGTGGCATGAATAGCCTAAGGAACTTTAAAGGGGCAAAGGGGTACTAGGAGTGGCATGAGTGCTTTAACAGAGGTGCAAAGCAGCAGCGAGAGTGTCAAAAACACACCACAGCTTCAAAAGAGAGCACCGATAACAGATGCATGAACCCTCGAAGGCAGCATGACAGGCAAAATGGCAAGACAAGTGGCATCAACATCCTATAGCACAATGAAGGGGGAACATAGCAAGCATAAAGACTAGCACCAACACACTGAGGAACCATGATAGTGGCAAGAACACCACAAGGAGTTGAGTGAGTCATCTGGTGTATGGCAGCAAGGCAGAGTGGCAGAAAGTTGATAGGGGCAAGACAGGCTGGCAGAGCAGAGGTAGTTGGGTCACTGTGGTGTTGATAGGGGAAAGACAAGGAGGTAAGACAAGATGAGGCTCAGCATGCAGCGCAACTGTCAACCGGGGCATACTGTCCACCCGACCCATCTTGAAACACGGACCAAGGAGTCTGACACACGTGCTAAGACCTGAAACATGATGAACTATGCCTGGGTGGAGCACTGCTGCTGTGCACAGGGCTGGTGCAAGGGTATTAGACACCCTAGGCAAACCTTACAGCCTGGCGCCCTACCCCCACCTCCCCATAGACAATTTTAAATTATGCATTTAGAATAAAACGAGAAGCTTGGGAGTGAGTGCCGAGGTGGTGACCTGGATTGCAAATTGGTTGACGGACAGAAGACAATGTGTGATGGTAAATGGAACCTTCTCTGAAGAGAGAGCGGTTTTAAGTGGTGTACCGCAAGGATCGGTGTTGGGACCGGTCCTGTTCAATATCTTTGTGAGCGACATTGCGGACGGGATAGAAGGTAAGGTTTGTCTTTTTGCGGATGACACTAAGATCTGCAACAGAGTGGACACGCCGGAAGGAGTGGAGAGAATGAGACGGGATCTAAGGAACCTGGAAGAGTGGTCGAAGATATGGCAGCTGAGATTCAATGCCAAGAAGTGCAAAGTCATGCATATGGGGAGTGGAAATCCGAATGAACTGTATTCGATGGGGGGGGGAAAGGCTGATGTGCACGGAGCAGGAGAGGGACCTTGGGGTGATGGTGTCTAATGATCTGAAGTCGGCGAAACAATGCGACAAGGCGATAGCTAAAGCCAGAAGAATGCTGGGCTGCATAGAGAGAGGAATATAGAGTAAGAAAAGGGAAGTGATTATTCCCTTGTACAGGTCCTTGGTGAGGCCTCACCTGAGTACTGTGTTCAGTTTCTGGAGACCGTACCTTCAAAAAGACAAAGACAAGATGGAGGCGGTACAGAGAAGGGCGACCAGGAAGGTGGAGGATCTTCATCGGATGACGTACGAGGAGAGATTGAAGAATCTAAATATGTACACCCTGGAGGAAAGGAGGAGCAGAGGTGATATGATACAGACTTTCAGATACTTCAAAGGTGTTAATGATCAAAAGACAACGACAAACCTTTTCCGAAGGAAAAAAATCAGCAGAACCAGGGGTCACGATTTGAAGCTCCAGGGAGGAAGATTCAGAACCAATGTCAGGAAGTATTTCTTCACGGAGAGGGTGGTGGATGCCTGGAATGCCCTTCCGGAGGATGTGGTGAAGACCAGAACTGTGAAGGACTTCAAAGGGGCATGGGATAAACACTGTGGATCCATAAAGTCAAGAGGCCGCCAACGAAGAGTAGGTGACTCGCCAGAATGATGGCTACTGCCTGGAGTCAATACCCTTATTAAATAAACATACACAGGCTTACGGTGACTCCAACATCGCTCTAAGCTTCAACAGCAAGAGGAAATGTGGAAAAAAGGATTCACACTCACAAAGAGGGATAGCTGGCTTGTTACGGCGGTTACTACCCCAAATCAATAAGCCTGATACTTCACTTTCAATGCATATACAAGCAAAGTTCTCTGCTTCATCAACGGCAGGGGAGAAGAAAAGAGGGTTCGCACTCACAAGCGGGGAGTAGCTGGCTTGTTACGGCGGTTACTACCCCAAACCAAAATGTGGCCTGATACTTCACTTTCGATGCACATCCAGCATGGCTCTCTGCTTCAAAACGGCATGGGAGAAGACTTATACGTCACGCATATCCAGCATAGCTCCCTGCTTCAACGGCAGGGGAGAAGAAAAACAACCAATAAGGGCTACTAACATAGTCTGGGTAAAACAAATAAGCATGGGTGCAGCTTGCTTATTGCGGCGGCTACTACCCCTAACGAATCAAGCTAGATATTTCACTTGGATGCAGCTCCATCACTGCTCTCTACATTAAAGGTGGGGGTGGAAGGGAAATAGAACCAAGAGCTAAGAGAAACAGATAAGTATGAGAGAAAATATGTGTGAAGCTTGCTGGGCAGACTAGATGGGCCATTTGGTCTTCTTCTGCCGTCATTTCTATGTTTTACATGAAAAGTGACATTCTGAGGTAAAATTAATATATACATTATTGTGATAATTTCATGCACTGTTGTGAAGCCAACAAGAAACCTTTGCATCTTGGAATTCATATGGCATCATACCTATTGTGATATATTTCAGCATGGTCCTCCCGTATCAACACAGTACTATCTGCCAACACTCAAAGAATAACAACCCTACCTATGAAAAAGAATACCACAAATATTACACCAGAATCTAAAATAATATACACCTCCTATCAGGAAAACGAAAGGTCAAGCTACTACAGATCCCTACAGAGAACCACATGCTAAAAGATGCTTCATCTCAGTCTTTGCATGCAGAACACAAACCCTCACCAAATACAGAATAAAGCCACATAAAGTATAAATAGAAATGTGCAGACAAAAACTGAACTGTAAAATGCATTACACCAGACTCTATACAGTGAAACAATGGAAAAACAAAACTTTCACCATTCCTCGTGAAACAAATCAATAAAATCAAGATATATAAATCTTTAATCATAATTATAAAATCATACAAATAAAATAATTTCAAAACAGCTGATGAATAGAATATCCAATAATTAAAAACTCATGCAAATTTTGAAAGCTTTACCAAACACCAATAAAATATTTCAAACAGCAGACACATCACATACTACCCAATAATTAGAATGGTAGTCAATCAAGAAAAATGAACTTAAAAAGCCACCTTTACTTAACCTCTCCAGCAGTTCTCCTACTCCTTTTCCCTTGCAGGCCACACCAGAAGCAGCAGTAGCTGCTGAAGCTGTCCTCACTGTCCTCTTCCTTAGGGACCACAACCAGTCTCTTCTGTCTCTCTCTCTCACACACACACACCCCCCCCCCTCAGGACCAGTTTCTGTCTCTCGCACACCAATCTCCCCCAACCAATCTCTCTCTCACACACACACCAGTCATCTCCCTGATCAGTCTCTCTCACACATACACACATCACCTCTCTGGCCAGTCTCTCTCAATCACACAATGCTCTCGCTCTCTCTTACTTACACACAGGCGTTCAATCACACACAGGCTCTCTCTATTTCACTTACACACATGCCCTCTCTCACAGCCACAAGCCAGCCAAAAACATGCTCCATCTCTCTCTCACACACACACACATTAACACACAAGCACCATTCCTTTCTCACATATACAGAAGCACCATTCCTTTCTCACATACACATAGACAGAAGCACCCTTCCAATTCTCAAATACATATACACACAAAGGCCCCCAGCTGAATAGCTCGTCTCCGGCGGGCAGCTGGCAGCGGACATCTTCTTTTCTTCATGCTAGTCTCGGGCTGTGCCGCTCTTCATTTCTCCAGTGGCAAGCCGGTGGTGGCCATCTTCTTTTTCTTCGGCCTAGTCCTCGGACTGCGCCGATCTTGTTTTCTTCGGCTCCTCCAGCCTGCTCTCTGTCGGCGGCTGACTGGGTCTTCATTTCTCCGGCGGCAGCTGGCAGCGGCCATCTTCTTTTCTTCGGCCCAACCGGCCCTGGTGTCTTCATTTCTTTGGCCCTGCACCCTCAATGGCCCGGAGCAAAGGAGGCCACATGATCCGCTAGTCCGGCCCACCGGGGAAGCCCAATCCCCCGATAGGCCAATCCGTCCCTACTTTATCACATGGCCTTCTATTTCTCAACACCGCGGCACGAACCAAAGGAATGGAAACGGATGATATGTTGCATTTGTGGGGGATCGCGATACATTTCCACTGTCCACGAATGCAACGAAAAGGGACCTATACGTTGTGGAATTGCGCATTCGTTCAAAAACGAATGCACATCCCTAGGAATTAGGGACAGGCCAAGCTGGAGCCATGTTGCCCCACAGCATGTATGGATTTAAGGCAAATTTTGCTAAGAAAAAAAAAAAAAAAAAAAAAAAAGACTACCCTCTCCAAGCGTACAAGGAGGGAAAATGAAGACTGACTGAGTCTCTCTCTGATGACAGGGCATTATCAGGAAACTCAATTCCCAGCTAGCTAAATGATCAGGAATCCATGTTTCAGATCCACTCTGTGGTAGACAGCACCAACTCTGTGATGCTGGACTAGCTCTGCATTCTATGGCTCAGCTACCTTTAAGTAAGCAGAAGCTCTTAAAAAGATCATTACATTTACTTTAAAATTAATTTTCCAACCATCACAAATGCCTCTGGAGGACATGACAGAATGTGCTGTATTGACTGGGACAGTCCTGTCTCACCAAACCTCAGCTTGCAAAAATGAAACAAGTCGTCATGGAGTGATGATGCATCCTTGTTTGTGCCATTGTCTGGAAACCAATGAAGAAAAACAAATGATGTTGTTATTCCAGGTTTATGTGACAGCAAGGAAGTCCCACTGTGCACTCTCATGCTATCACGAGAGCAAAGCCATATTACGGCAGCAAAGTCATGATGGCAGTGAGCTTCCCGCCCAAATACTGCGGTTTGTTCCATGCTTCAGCAGACGCCTTGGAACCACAACAAGCTGAATGTTCGTGCTGCATTGTCAGGTTTACTTCTAGTCCCAGTCACTGTCCTGGGCTAAAATTGCTTTAATGTGGCTCCTTGCTTTGTTCTTTTCCTGCTTTCATTGGAAGGAATTTCAAATTTGATTACTTATTGAGTTTGTGCTGCACAGTCTTACCACTTCTAATTACTGAAGCCTCGCTGACTCTCAGACAGCCTTGACAAATGCAGCATGGAATTTTTTTCTTTTTTGTTTTAGCCTTTCCAATGATTTTGCTCTCTTGCAAGCATACAGGCACACATTAAAATAATAATATTAATAATAATAATAAATGCCTGAGAATATAGAGCAAAAGAAATCTGACTTGAGGAGAACCTGGTGTTCAGATTATAATAATTTATTTCTGATATGTATGAAAAGAAGCATATATACACACACCCCTATGAAAGTCATTTTCCCTATTCATTTATGAAATGGGCTACAAAATACTGCAACTCTGTCTGCCAGAGAAAATATTGGAGGTTAGTGAGAGAGTTAAATAATCCTGCAATAAAACAGCAAGTAGCAAATGTCTATAGTACGTCTCCTCATGCACTTCTTATATATCTACATATATATACACTGTGCATTTTTGCACAATTCTTGCCTCCAAGTTGCACAGTAGACCGTGCAGACCCCTGAGATTGGGAACAATTAATGGCAGAATAATATTGTCCCTGAAGGTTACAATTTCCTCTCAACTGGTCGGCATCTTCTATTATAGGTCAAAAGCAGTAGCATACATTTATCAGCCTAAAAATACAGGGAGAATTACATTTTCTAACAACAATTTACTAGCACATGAGCTGTATCTAGCTGCAGAGGGCACCACAAAACTTGCTGCATTTTAAATAATCCTGCAGTATCTAGTCCACTCAAATTTTTCTTGCCTGTTTGGTTTGTTTTCTAACTTCTGAGGCATTTTCTAAGAGGGCAGAGAACTTGGGGGCTCTGCAAAAGTTTATGAACTGACTGTATAGTTTTGGAACCCTCTGACAGAAACCGACGAGCCTTGAGAGCTCCTGCTGAAAAAAATAACAACCTGCAGGCCTAACACGCCATACAGGAGTCCGAGCGTTGCTGATCAGAAGCGGGAAGCATTTCAGAAATGTTCCCCATTACTGGCCCGTTTGGTTTTGCAACGGAAATTACAGAGCATGGAACATTTTCTTTTTTTTTTTTTTTGCGGATGGCATTATAAGACACTTGGCTGTACCGTCTGAACAGTAGGACATACACTGCCTTTCATCTTTAAGCACTCTGGCCTAACAGCACGGAGTCGGTTCACTGGTTTGGATAGATGAAAACGCTAGAATCCCGAGACCTGAGGAAGGCTGCATTGGAATGGACTTGAATTTAGTGTTAAGGGAAGGAAATAAAGAGACTCCTCAGATTCATAAGCTCTTACTATGTGGCAAGGGATTTTTTTTTTTTTAGTTCTTGCCTAGCTGTAACTCTTCTTATTGTCTTGAGACCTGTAACTTTAACAACTGATAGGATATTTATTCTCTTTTTAAGAGTTCTGCCTAGGTATTTTTAATATTATACTGTTAACACTTATTTTCTAATTGTTTCCATTGCCTACCTTCAGCATTCTTCTAATTAAAGGTCCTGTAAATAAAACACCTAGATTTAGCAAGATACATATGACTGGTACAGTCATCACTTGTTGATACAGGTAATTTCTCTTAACCTTGCTAAAGATACTCTGCCTAGCAAAAAGTAGCATTATCATTTAATAAAATGTAACATACTTTATTGAAAAAAAACAAACAAACATTGGGCTAGATTTTCATATGATTTACGCACTTAGGAGGGGTTACGCACGCTGGGCCTATTTTATAAAGGCCCGGGGGACGCGCGCAAAGCCCCAGGACGCGTCTAAGTCCCGGGGCTTCGAAAAAGGGGTGGGGAGGGGGTGGCGCGGGGCCAGAGACCTCCGGCACAGCGGCCATTTGTTGCTGTGTCAGAGGATCGCGTGCCAGCAAGCTGCCGGCGCGCGCGCAACTTGCCCGGAGCAGGTGCAAAAGGTAAGTTAAAGAAATGGGGTGGGGTTAGGATAGGCCTGCGCGCGCATGTTATAAAATCGGGTGTCCATGTGTGCGCGCCAGGTAGCACGCGCACATGGACACCCACCCGTACCTTTGAAAATTTACCCCATTGTGTTTTATAGCCACCCAGCTTATGCTCTGTGGCCTGCGCTGGCGGCCATTGGTGTGAGAGAGCACCAGACAAATAATGCAGAGAAATCTGCAAATGATCTGCAGCAGTCCACACTGCAAATCTGGTGGATCAGACAGTAGACAGTTTAAGTTTTGCTACAGATAGTAATAACCTGTTTTTATACCAAGATGTGGTGTCTGAACAGCAGGAAAAGCTGTTAGAAATTTAACATAAATATTCATTATATCACATTTATTTATAATATGCCTGGATTATTGCAGACTACCCACAGGCACGGATCCATTAATGTGCCACAAAACATTTACATTAGAGAACCCTACGTGAACTGTTGACTAGTCAAAAGGCAATCCACTGTGCAAGAGTACATGTTATTGTATCTTCATTTGGATTCTTTTAGGTGACATAGATTGCAAAAATGGTGAAAAACTGAATATTAGTAACTAATTTTAGCATTTCTCAAAAATGTGTTTGGAAGAAATGTGCTGGAAATGCAGTCTTCATCTAGCTATGCAGTTTTCTTCCCATAAAAATGATGTACAAGAATTTTAAAGTTCTAGTAACCACAAGAGTCAATTTTCCAAAAATGCTCAGTGCTTCAGTTAAGTTCCTAAATTTAGGTGGATTTTCTTCTGAAAACCTAAGTACCTGAAGTTGTCCTCAAATTCAACCCAATTTAGGCACCTAAAGCTTAGCTACCTAAATTTTGGTCTGCAATTTATTTGCCTAGATTAATTTTATTTACAACTTAAATTTAGTTCTGGGTGATAAACAATAAAATAATAAAAATATAAAATTATATAAAGGCATATGTACAAACAAGTTCACATAACAAAACCAACCACAAACATAAAAGCCAATGAACCTAATACAGAAACACAAAGTTTAAAAATAACAGAATCAAGGAGACCACGTGATGCCATAACAGGAGAGGTCGTGTTTCCTTCCCTCTCCGGCTCTCCATCGTGGCGCAATTAAGGCCCCCAAAGTGAAAATTTTCATTTTCCCCATGGAGCTAACTTCCTCCCAAGACCGGCTGTTTTTGATTTGGCACCTTTCATTTGGGTGCGATGGCAGCCCACGGTGCGAAACGGAAGAAAGAGAGAGAGCAAGAGAAGGCCAGGCCGCCGGATGCCGCTGCAGGAGAGGAGCAGCAGGGACTGGCCGATTTACCACTGCTTGCTGCAATCGAGGACATTAAGGCAGCTGTACAGGAAGCTCTGCGACCCGATCTCCAATCTATCCTGGCACACCTCTCAGATCTCTCTACTAAATTTCAAGGACTTGAGCCGAGATTTGCAGCCCTGGAACAACGGGTGTCAGACCAGCAAGATGGCCACCGCACCCACGAGGCAGAGCTAGCTGGCTTAAAGGTACAGCTCACTAAGCAGGAGGAACACATCAAGGACCTAGAAAATAGGTCCCGGCTCTCAAACCTTAGATTCGTTGGCCTCCGGAACCCATCTCAGACCGGGACTTGGCCCACTTTCTAGAAAGTTGGCTGATCAGGGAGCTCGAACTCCCAGCAGCACTGGGCCCGCTGCGTGTGGAGCGGGCGCATTGCTTGGAGGCCCGGCAGGGAGACGACAGCAGACCGCGGGTGACTATTGCAAAAATTCTCAATTTTTCACATAAAAGTGAAATCCTGCGAGCGTTGCAGTCTGGCAAGTCCCTCCTACACAACAATAGAAAGGTTTTAGTGTTCCAGGACTTTTCTACCGCCCTTTCTGCCAAGCATAGGGCTTTTGGCCCCATCTGTTCCAAACTCTATGCGCTGGGCCTCAAACCTGCACTGATGTACCCAGCGCACTTACGAGTGACAACCTCTCAGAGAATCCAGTGGCTGCCCACGGTGGAGGCCGCTCAGCAATTTTTGCACCAGCATGGAAATCAATGATTGGAGGGTACACAGGCGCAGCGCTGATATCTCCTCAGCACCAGCCCAACACAGGGGTCCGGTCATTTGGTGGCCATCATTTCATCCTCCCTGCAGGTGGTAAGACGGCACCCTGGAGGATGAGGCGCTGCCAAAATGTTGGTTCTCTCTGTTCTTTACAAACTACCTCTGTGGTTCAGCACAGCTATACTACTCGATTTGCTCGGAGACCGCTGGTGCTGGAGAAATTTGAAGTCACAGAGCTTCATTGTTGGTTCAAAAGTTGGTGCATTGTTTAGCGCCTATGTTTGTAGGTTATTATGTTTTCCTATTTTCCTGTCATGCACTGCCTTTCTGGTAGAGATATGCATTATTGAGATGGAGACGGAAGGAGGGTGGGGTGGGGGGGGGGGGAAACTATCGGCATACGTGGCCTCCACTATTGTTTCTATGTTTGGAATACATGGGGTAGGGATGGAAGGGCTGGCTTAATGGGGGGGGGGGGGGGGGGGGGGGGGAATGGGAGGTGGGGAGAGGAATAGATCACGAAGACATACGCCGAAACCGAATCATTGCACTACCTTGTAAGGTTACGCTGTTGGGTTCTTACTCTTATTCTCCAGATGGCGTTGGACCAATTTGAGGGATGGGTGCCCTGGCTGGGGGGGTTCCCATCGAGAATGTATTCTTTTTCTTTCACTTCATAACTCCAATAGTGGAAAGTTTCTGCTAAATGGCTAACAAAGGTCTAAAATTGTACACCTGGAATGTCTGTGGTATCACTTCCCCAATCAAAAGAGCCAAAATACTCACTGCATTGCAAAGGAAAAATGCTGATATTGCGTTTCTTCGGGAAACGCACTTAGACGATAAGGAACTCGTGAAATTACACAAAACCTGGGTGGGGGCGGTCCACTATGCCTCGGCATCGACCAAGTCGGCTGGTGTGGCGATACTTATTGGTAAACACGCTCCTATCACTGTTAAACAAGAGATCAGGGACCCGGAAGGGTGATACATTATTCTAGTTACAGAAGTTCGACAGCAAACATTTTCTGCAATATATATGCTCCTAATAATCCTGCACTGAATTTATTTTGCCGAATATACCGGCTTCTAGCAGCCTTTACAGATCAGACTATTATTTTGGGAGGCAACCTTAATACTCTTCGCGATGGTCATCCTCACAGAGACCAACCCTCCGGGAGACGCCTGCCGTCCGATAATGGGGTACTTTTCCTTGAGAGATTTTTACACTTAACCGATGCCTGGCGTACGTTACACCCCACTGAACGTGAATATACTCACATCTCCAGGGCCCATGCAATGCAATCGCACTTAGACAATTTTTTGCGGTCCAAGAAGCACATATCGATGACCTCATATCAGATCATGCACCGGTTGGGATGGCCATGTCCAGTTTTTGCACCCGCCCTTCTGCAGCGGTTCCCTTATTTCATGGCCGATGATGGCCATTTCAAAGACTATCTTCACGAGCGGTGGGCGGACTATGCTCTTTTTAATGATGTGCATAAGGAGGACCCCGAATGCTTTTGGTATACTGCCAAAGCTATTCTTAGGGGAGACATTTTTTATCTGGCTAGACAGTTAATCGTGATAATTTCAGGTCCATACAGGGTGCCCTTAAAACACTGCTTCACCAATGCGCGAAAAAAAGGTTAGCGCACTACCAGCATAAGCTCTTTCACTATGGCAATAAGCCGGCTAAACTTATGGCTAACCTTATCAAGATCCATCAGGGATCCCGCTGCATCACAGCAATAAGGAATGGAGTGGGCCCACCTACCTCAGACTTCACAGAAATTCTTCGTGCCTTTCATACTTTTACGTGGATCTCTATAAAGCTGGACATTGGGACCCTGAGGGTTGACACAGGTTCCTTTCTACACTTACATTGCCCTAGCTCACGAGAGAACAGGTCGAAGAACTCAACAGACCTATAACAGAGGACGAAGTCCACCAGACCATACGTGCACTTAAGCGCTTTAAAGTCCCTGGCCCGGGCGGCTATACGGCCGGGTTTTACAAAACCCTAATAGAATTAGTAGCCATGCCCTTGACCAAAACTTTTAATGCTCTCATTGTGAAAGGATCTTATCCTCCACATTCTAATCTGGCGCATATCACCCTTATACCAAAACCAGGGAAGGACCCCATGGAAGCCGCTTCTTATAGACCCATCTCCCTCTTGAATCAGGACCAAAAACTATTAGCTAAAATACTGGTTGATTGCTTGGCCCCTTTACTCCCCACTTTGGTACAGTCGAGACAAGTGGGGTTTGTCCGACGGCAGTATGCCCTTGCCAACATCCGGAAGACCTTGGTGGCAATGGAACTATGTCATCAGAAGGATACGCCCTATCTAGCCATCAGCTTTGATGTGGAAAAGGCTTTTGATAGGGTGGACTGGGCGTATCTGTCCTGAATACTTGACCTTATGGGGTTTCAGGACTATTTCGACGAGGCCATAAAACCTTTATACACGGACCCCATAGCAAAAATTGTGGCTAATGGTGGAACATCGGAGGCATTCCAGGTGGGCAGATGCACTAGACAGGGGTGCCCCCTTTCCCCATTATTCTCTCTTTTGCAATTAGAGCCTCTTTTGTTGGCCATTCAAGGGAACAGAGCAGTGAAGGGAGTGAGATTCCAAGCAGAGACCTTTAAATACGCCATGTTTGCGGATGACATTTTGATTTTCTTTAGGAATCCTGCCCCGTCTCTTTCCTCGCTACTAGAACTTTTTGATCAGTTTGGTTCTTTCTCGGGGCTTAAACTGAATAAGGATAAATCGGAAGCCTTAGCATTCCCCGTAGCCCTTCGGAAGGAATGGCGGGGACCCTTCCCATTGCAGTGGGCTCAGAAGAAAATTAAGTACCTAGGCATGGTTATACCTTCCCAACTCTCCCAGCTCTATACCTTGAATGTTAAACACCTAAATGTCCCATACACAAGAAAAGTTGCAACTTTGGAGGTCGTTGCCTCTCTCATTGAGTGGGCGGATCAATTTATTCAAAATGACCATTTTACCCAAATTACTATCTCTTTCAAAATATCCCTATTATTTTGAAGCGTACGGACTTAGGTAATTTGGAGCGGTCCCTGAGGGCCTTTTTGTGGGGAGGGGAAAAGGCAAGAATTCCACTCAGCTATTTAAAACTCAAATGGGGGAGGGGGGCATGAGTGTCCCAGACCTTGGCGTGTATAAGGTAGCCAGTAATCTTCGAATAGTGCGGGACTGGGTGCTGGGGAGCTCTTCCTGGGTGAACCTGGCGGCGGAGCGCACCTTATTGGGTTTGCTTGGTTTGCACTATGAGTTGCAAGCAGACACTCTGCACTTAATGCTTCCTAAGGAACTTGGTATGTTGATAGCTCCCATCTGGCACGCATGGTTATCTCTCATCCGCTACTTAGATATTCCACAGCTGTGTGCATATTTACTGCCGCTTAGGGGGAACCCTGAGTTTACCCCCGGATCTCAGGTGATAGGGTTTAAAACTTGGGAGTCAGTGGGGATTACCGACTTGGGCCATGCCTTGGATGCACAGGGGGTGCTACTGCCATGACTGGAATTAAAAGCTCTATATGATCTGTCCGGTATGCATATATATTCATATTTACAACTTACCCACTATGTACACTCACTGCCAGGTGAGAGCATACAGGCTGCAGTATTCCATAAAATAGAAGAGTTTTTGTTCTTGGCCAACTCCGCCCACCTTCCCTCTCTAAATACTATAAGCACCTGAGGGTCCAACACGAACCGGATCCTAGCCTATTACTGCAGGGTAGATGGGAGAATGAACGGACCTCCAACTTCCGAAGCTTTGATTAAGTCTGGGTTCCATTCCATTGCGAAGGTCACCACTAACCTATACTATCGAGAAATGCAATTTAAATTTTTGTAGAGGGCATATGTCTACTACCGTAGCCTGCCGCTTTCAGCTGCTACTCTCTCCGTTGTGTGGAAAGTGTCATGTGTGGGAGGGATCGTTGTTTCATTTATTTTGGGACTGTGTTCCCATCAAGAAATGTTGGGCACGGGTCCTAAATCACCTTAATGCCTTGTTAGATATCTCAATGCCATTTTCTCCAATGGTTATGTTATTTGATTCTTTTCATCCTAACACCGTTCGAAGTGTGCATACCCGTATCTTTTTTAGGAAGGCGTGCTATGTGGGGAAAAAAATTGATTTTGCTGCAGTGGAAAGACGCCACCCCACCGTCCTTCTGGTAATGGCGCAACCATCTTCACCGCCTGCTGCACATGGAGGGTCTATCTGCGAGGGTTTCCCCATGTCACAAACAGAACTTTTTGAAGGTCTGGGAGCCATTTCTTCAACACTTGCCACACAAAGCAAGAAGTCTGATCCTCAATAACATTTGAGGTTGTTTACCTTCGGCATGCCCTAATGGTGAAGCTTAACCCTATGCAGATTTCGGAATATTTACAGTTCCTTCGACAATTTTGGGAATCTTGGAGGGGGAGGGGCAAAGTGGGGGAGGGTTGGAGGGGATAGACAAACCTATGCTTTTATTCTGTGAGTCTTGACCTGGTGGGTACAGCAGAGCACCCGTGCCCTTGTGGTAGTTGTACATGTGTTATTTGAAATCAATAAAAAGCACTTCTACTAAAAATAACAGAATCAAGATCAAGTCCCAAATTCATATGCAAATAAAATGAATCCTAAGAGGATAACTTTCAAACTACTCTACAGAGCAGCATGTATGCATGTATATGGCCACATGGAATCGCATCACCACCACATGGGATCTACAACAATATTTTATAACCCGTGCTTATCACATATGTGTGTTATAAACTATGCATACCTCTACCCTATAATATACGTGCAAACGTATGCTTACATGCAAATCATGCAATGCATTGAATTCAAGTATTTCAATGCATATTTTTCTTATCTATTTTCAAAATGTGTGCGCATATTTTGTATGCACAAAAATAAAGTAGGACTTGCGTAAAACCCAATTTACGAGCCGAAGTCAGAATATTTTAAAGCATTTGCACAAAATTGAAATTGCCAGTTTTACCAATTATTCCACCAGTTCATCAAGTCCTTTTCCAGGTCATCAAGATCCTCCTGCTTCACCCAGTCCTCACACCCAGCCAATAATAAATAAGGCAATATCAATAAACAAGGCTTATATCAATTAAGATAATTAGCGGGTGTAGAAATATCCAAGTTGCCAAATGTGTGCATGTCATTTAAAATAGCAACTTACACACGCAGCTGTTCTCCCCACCGAGGAACGTCCCCAGACTGCCCCTTTTTTCGGCACGTGTGTGCATGAAATGTAGAGTACATGCATACTTTCGACTTTTATAAAATAGAGGTCATGAAGTACAGGCTGCTTAAGCATGTATATGCTAATTTTTAGACATGCAACTCTGAAAATTCACCTCTAAACTTCCTGCTTAAAATCTTGTTTAAAGAGCCAACCCTAGCCAAACTTCTTGTACTGCTCTAAATTTTTCATAACCTTAAGCTCCTGAGGAAAAAAATTTCAAAGAACTGGACCATAGTAGGAAAAAGATGTTTTGCTTGCATCAGTTAATCTTAGTCAGTACCTTTTGCAAAAGTTGTTCTGAGGAACATAAACACTCTTTTAGGTCAATACTGCACTAGGGCCACGGAAAGTCGGCACTGAAAAGTCAGCACCCATTTTCCTAACGTGCACATGGCACCCCCGCAAGGAGGGCACTATGCAATACCCAAATAAGGGGTCGCTCAAGCGACCCTAGCGCCTCCTTGCTAACGTGAACCCGCCGCGGCTGCCAATTATGAAAACCGATACAGAGTTTACCGGCATCTGTCTTCATAACTAGGTGGTCTGCTGAGGAATTTTTTTTTTTCACTTAAGAAGTACAGAAAAGCAGTTTACTCTGCTTTTCTGTACTTTTTACCTGCACTCAGCTATTAATGCCTATTCCAGGCAGGCGTTAATATCTGTGAGATGCACACTTTTTTTTTTTTAATGCGGAGTGAATGAGTAATAGCCTCATTCACATGCATTTGTATGTGATGAGCACTATTGCATTCACTTCGCGACCAATGCGGGTTAAATAGGCGCTAATCCCCCTATTGCATTAGGGGTGGATTAGTACATATTTAACCCGTGAATTGTGGGTTATACAGTGCGCTCGGCTGAGCACACTGTATTGCATCGGCACCCTAGGTGTTTCCAAATACTCAGGCACAAGATTATTCGAGGTTTCACAAACCAACAGAAGTATTCTAAACTTGCATAAAAAAGGAACTGTGAGGCAATAGATTGATTTCCATGCCCGGAACAAATGGACAAAAATTAAGTGTGTGTTGGAGATGGAAAAAAAAAAGAATTTTTAACATTGCTAATATGGCTATGAAGCATTAAATGAGAATCCAAAATGACTCCCAAGGTTTTTGCCTCCTCACTTGGGGACCGATGTAATAAGGCGCAATGACCTTAGTACAGGTTTCAACCCATATTTTTAGTGCATATTATTCTACACAAATTGAACTCTAGTATGCAGAGAAAAACATGCATGCTATATCTACATGAAAATCAGTGTGCCTACCTGCAAAACCCTAGTTGAATGCTTTGCGCGTAATTTTCTAGCATGGAAAATGTAACTCCTGTGTCCAAGGTGGCATAAAAGACCAAGTTAGTGTACAGAGCAGGACTCAAACCAGGAAAGCTTATCTGAAGCGTCAAGTAAGCACGTTATGTGCAACTTGGAGGAACAATAAAATGCCCAACTATTGTGAAGCTATAGTACCAGCTCGTCCCTATGCAAAAAAGGTCTGATGTTCTGCATTTTCCGTCAATTTTATGAAAAAAAAAATAAAAAAAATCCTATAGATAACAAATGCAAACCTTGTATGACCTGATGTGCCTGGATCAGTTTTACTACACTGCACTTCTGCCAAGTCTAACATAAATAAAGAGAGCTTTTGATAACAAATAAAGGAAGCTTTTGATCCCTGGAGCTGCTTGTAAAGGTCACCACTGCTCTCACAAGCTCCAAACCAAAGTCAGCCGCCTCTGCTGAAAATGCACACTCCCCTCCACCACCCCCTGCAGTGCATGGCATGCATCTCTTCCTCGGTGGTCTAGGAGAAGCAGGGCTCCTGCTCCATAAGCTGCCCCGACATCCTGGCCATCTCATCTAAAACTAGGAGGGTCACAATTTGAAAGTCCAGTTTCAGGAAGTTTTTGTTTTTTTTTTCACAGAAAGGGCGGTGGATGCCTGGAATGCTCTCCCGGAGGAGGTGGTAACGACAAGGAGGGTGGCAGACTTAAGGAAAGCCTGGGACAAACACAGAAGAGCCCTGGGGACAAGAGAATGCTAAGGAGGGAACCGCACAGCCTTTGCCGAGTGACGGTTGCAGCCTGGCGCAGCGGTGTTAGGGCTGCATTGTGCTTCTTGGACAAATGCACACAGAGCAGCAGTTGTAACTCTAAAGAGGACACAATAGGACTGGGGTTGGGTTCCATATGGGAAATTTGGTGTACTTTGAGTAAATGCATATAAATGGCTGTTAGGCAGACTAGATGGGCTCTCTGGTAGCTGCCATCATTTACTATGTTACACAGAAGACTTTGCCCTGTCTGCAGCTGACAAATAACTTCCCCCAGCAGGACACTCACATGCAGCCTCTGGCAGATCTGGGAAGGCTGAGAATCACTTCCTTACTACAAATTGTAGGGGATTTATGAGGCAGACCGCCCACTCTGAAGATGCCAAGGAAAGAGCTGCCTTACTTTACTATGTTAAATCTGTTTTAATCCATTTTTAGCACAGATTTGCTTGTAAATAGCATGCATCCCATGGTAACGCAGGTATCTTGTGCAGGAGTGATCTAAAACCCATGCTAGAAGTTTGCTCAGATTTTAGCATGGGTTTTATTACATGATGGGCAATCATTTTTCCCGAATTAGGCAATTTCAACAAAATTGTCTAATTCAGAATGGTTCGAGAGAACCGAAAAACGATTGAATTGTTTACACTAATAAAGACTAATGCCCCACTGAAATAGCCAAAACTATGAAAGAATCCAATGCGAGGATGGCTAAGTGGTATTTAGCTTTACAGCCCTATGACTTTAAATACTCCACAGAGCAGAGAAAAACCATCGGAATGCAGAATTCCTATAACAGTAATGCGGGTGGGGGAGGAAGCAATGTTTAGCAACACTGGATAAAGGGGAAGGTATATGGTAATAGAGCAAGAGGACTGGGACAGAGAAATCAAAATCAAGGACAATGAATGACAGAAGAGAGCCTGGGGGTGAGGGGGTCGTCTCTGAGGAGGGAGAGCAGACTCCTAGCACATAAGAGGAAGCAATTACAGGTGTCCTGACCCAAGGGAGGAAGGAAGGAGCAGAGACAGAAGTATCAGGGGAAGAGAGTAGGTTTTTCTTACTGGGATATTGAGGAAAAAAAAAAACAAAGAGACAGCGAGAAGCAAAGTTTGATTTTGAACTGAAAGTTTGCTTTGAATTAAGATGAAAGCTTATTTTGAATTACACTGGAAATTTCCTTTTGATTCAAACTGCAGTTACTGGAAGCCACCATTTTGAAAGTCTACTTTTGATTCAGACTGCAGCAACTGGTAGCTGACACACCTTGTGAAAGTTTGAGTTGTTTTAAATGACATACTTTGCTGAAAATTGAATGTTAGTGGATAACTCCCCTATGTACAGTGGATTTCTAGGGTCTGCATTGGAGAGTTCCCAAATGCGGGAGGGTCCAAAAGGTGCTCTGCTTTGTGCGCTTGGTGAAATTGGTTGCAGAGAAGCATTTATAAAAAGTAGAGACTGCACAGACCATGAATCACCTTTTAAGCCTGTGCTCCAGGGATAGTCTTTACAGGGCTGGAGGAAAGCCTCAGAATCTGAATGTGCCCCTAGGAATGGGGGCGGAGAGGGGATGAAGAGGTTCTAACAGTGGTATCTAAGAGGATCACACCCAAAAATAAACAGTTGAAAGTGTTAAGTTCCAAAAAGAAAAAAAAACAAACAAAAAAAAACTTTACTCAAAAGAATCAAAAGTTTAAGTAGATACAAAATAGACTATACAGGCCCAAAGCAGAAAAAATATAGTTCTTCAGGTTATCCAAAATTGCATATTCAGCCACAGTTGGCCAACTCTGAGGCCATCTTGGAGTACCCGTAAAGGAAGACATTTGCCTCCACAAGGAAGACATTTGCCTCCAAGAAGGAGGACAAAATCCCATACAAATTATTGTACAGAATTTGCATGCATAATTAGGTGAAATTGATTTGAATATGCAAATACATAGACATGGCATTACTTAGATTGTGAGCCCTCTGGGGACAGGGAAATACCTACAGTACCTGCATGTAATCTACTTTGAAGTACCTGAAATGCAAAATATAAACCAATCTAATACAAATTACTATAAACAGAAATATCACTCGCCATATTGTAGAAGACTCTGACCAAGTAACTTGAATGCTGGTTTAGTTTCCTATTCAGATGCCAACATGCTCACTCATTCGCTCTGACACATAAATGAATATTAAGTGCCCAACATTTTAATATTGATCTTTCACGCCTTCACTTATTGCCCATTGGTCCCTTCACTGTCACATGTCAGTGAAAGGACCAATCACATTTCAGAAGGCTTTTCTGAAAGGGGATTGGTCCTTTCACTGACATATCAGTGAAAAGGACCCATCAGGAACAGCCCTGCTAGAGGAGGTTCTCAGGCAAGGGTTTCCGGCTGCTGGAGGGAGAAGATTTCAAGTTTTCAAAGGGCTTTCCTAAGGACCTCCCTTCAGGTACTGAACCCCCCGGAAATGACCTGGATTGCTTGGCCCATTGGGCCAGACTTTGAATGTGGTCAGACCATTTAAAAAAAAAAATATTTTTTTTTACCTAACTCCTTTTTATTCCTCCAACTTAATATCACCACGATATTAAGTTGAAGAAAAGCAGTCTTTTCTGCTTTTCTGTCCACATTTCTGAGCACCCCAAAAAGTAATGCCATTAATTTCTGAGCGCAAAAATGTGCATATTGGACATACATTTTTTTTTTTGCATTGCGAGTGAATACCTAATAGCCTCATTCACATGCATTTGCACGTGATGAGCACTATCAGTTTCCCAGCACGTTGGACATGCGTTGTGGAGGCGCTAATCCCCTTATTGCATAAGGGGATTATGTTGTGCCTACACAACCAATGTCCAACTACGGGTCAAACAGTGCACTCGGCCCCAAAGTTCTTATGCTGGCTGCCAGCTCTTCCCCAGCCTGCAGCAGCCCCCTTTCCCTTCACCCCTTCTCCTTACCTCCACTCTCCCACACAATTGCTGGTTTTGTCCATAGTGAGCCAGCTGCCCCTCTCCTCCTAGCTCTGGCTGGCAGTACACACGTGGACGTAGTACAGAGCTTTGTCTGACTTTCACCCTTCTTCCCTGACTAAGCTTGCTTTCACCTTCACAGTCCCTGGTGCTTTCCCATTGGCTACCTGTGTTGCACGCTGCCCTGCTTACTCTTGACACTCTCCCCACACACTGCTGTGGTTTGCCTGCCGTGATGGGAGATTCTTTTTGTTTTTGCCAGGAAGGGGAGCAGGTGGGCCAGACTCCCGGGCGAAGGCAGAGAAGGAAAGACTGTCAGGCAAAAAAAAAAAAAAAAACACAGTCACCTACCCACCTTAGTTCCTTATGCTGCTTATGTCACTTCCCACTGGACTCCCATTATTACTCTCAAAAAGCCTTCTGGATCTTTTAAACTTCCTTCAGAACATCAAGGAATCATTTTCTTATTCCACCAATTATGTACGGAGACAAAACCTCTTCCCCCCCATGTCTAATGACTGGATCTTCCTGGGTGCGCCCTTTGCCCCTACAGAAGAGATCTCCTCTCCTACAAATCCACTGCAGCCTAAGGCAGAGCCCAGCCCCTCTGCTTCCACTCCCTGGAACTCCCACCAAGATGTCAACTCTTAGCTCCTGCTGACTCCTACTCCTACGTCTGATCCACCATTTAGGGGATGGATTGCCCTGCCATTCTTAGGTGATTCAACCTCTGGGAACCTCCCAGTACTGGAACATTGCCCATTCTAACATGCAGTTACTCCTTTTTTCGGTTCCTCCAACTTAATATTGTGGTCAGAGGAGCTATAGAAAAGCAGTTTTTTCTGCTTTTCTGTTAACTTTAGGGACTTTTCAAGACTTAACACCTGCTCTGGGGCAGGCATTAACTTTTGAGAGTAAAAGTGTGCACATTGGGTGCACATTTATTTTTTTTACATGAGTAAAAGCTAATAGCGCTCATCAACATAAATTTACATGTGATGAACACTATTAGCTATGCGCTGGTTTGGATGAGCATTTTGGACGCGCTAATCCCCTTACTGCATAAGGGTGTATGGATGTGCATCCAAGCATAGCGTACAATATTGCATCGGCCTGACAGCATGTTATTTAAATTTTAAATAAACGTCTGGCGGGAAAGTCCAATGGCAGCAGTGCGCCCTGCCAGGCAGGAGATCCTGGTAAGAGTTCTGGCTCTGGCTCCTTGCTCTTTGGGTCGGCAGGGCTTGGGGATACTGTGGCGGCAACATTCATAGCTCCGGGGAGGGTCCCGGTCACTGCACTGCAGCACCAACAACCACCTACATCAAGAGGGTGCTTGTGTCAGGGTCCAAAAGGAGCCATAATTCATGCCTCTTAAAGGACTGCTGTTGAAGGAGAGGGGAAAAGGGGGAAAAAAAATCCTCACATGTTGCGAATAAAGGCTCATGAGCTCCTAGCCTTAGCTGTGAATGAGTTTCGATTGAGCTGAAAGCCCATAGGAGCAGGCAAATGCTGCTCAGCAAATACATAAAAGTAAAAAGTAAACATAACAAGGTAGATGTATTCAGTCAGTTGAAATACAAATAAATATGGAAATTAGTAATAAGTAACAAATAAGAAAAGATTGAATTCAGGTGCACTACTAGAACAGACACAGTGTTGCATAGAAAATATACAGAATCATGCACGGTGATATTGAAAGTGAAAAACTTGTTCAGAGTATCACATCACCTGGGTCAGATTTGCAGACGGGATGCCCCTAGGTGGGAGGTAGCGGGGGAAAGGATCGAGGTGGAGAAAGGGGGGCTGGTACCCCTTCAAACTCCCAGCACAGTTGGAATATTTGGGGGAAGGACAAGACTCCCACCAGAAATGAAAGCTCTTCTTTGGCAGAGGACCACAACGTCTTTTCCAATTGCTGGAAGTTGGCACTACCCATATGGAACGGCGTCCTTAGGCATGTGCCTTCTTTGCCAAGCTAGAAATCCAGGTCAGACCATGACCACAGGCCACAACCAATGATGTGATTTTTGTGCGCTCAGAGCTCAGTGATTTATTTTATCTATCTAGACTCATGTGTAGCATCATCCTGGGATAATGTTTATGCTGGTCCAATCAAAGGTATCACCATCTGCAAAAGACATTTTAAAAAAGACAGACTCAAAGCCAAAGAGAAGCTACAGAGTTGTGATGAGCGGCACAAGAGTGAGCCCTTGTTGCTGTGGCGTAGTTTAATCAGCTTCTTAGGTGAACCCATGAGGCCTATGCCGACCGCTGGTGAAGAAACCCTGATGTGGGACCTTCTGGAGCTTCGCCTTTACCAGCTGCCTCCTCTACAGGTTGAGCCTTTGGGTTCTGGCAGCCAGAAGAACTTAGGTGGGTCTCTTGTGCGGTGGAGTGAGCAAGAGTCCCGAGGCACACCGGGGGGTCAGGAAAGGCAGCAGACTGGAGAAACGAGGAACAAGCCAATGGTCGGGGCAGGTGGCACACAACATAGACAGGATACAAAGCAAAAGGTCAGGTCCAGGCAGCAGCCTAGCAAAGGTCCAATGCAAAAGGTCAGGGCCTTGCAGGAAGTCAATATCAGGAGAACAGGCCAAGGACAGATGAAGAGAGACACAACACTGGGACAAGGAGACAACACTGGATGATACAGGCCAGGTAAGGCAGGGCTGGATGAGCAGGCTGGGCAAGGCAAGGCTGGACGAGGCAGGCTGGGCACAATCAGGAATGCAGGACAATCAAGAGCAACACATTCTGCTTCTTAGGCAGGCGACCCACTGCTGAGGTGCTGAGCAGGAGTTGCGGCCAGGTTTAAATACCCAGCCACCTGACATCATCAGGGAGCAAGGGACTGGCCTTTACCACCATGGAGCTTTAAAGAGCTGGCCAGGCGCAGTGGTGGCGTCCTGCTGCAGGAGCCGTGCAAGGCAGCTTCCAGGCCATGTCATGAGCTGGGGAGAGGCAGGGGGTAAGTGATGCCAGTCATGGCATTTCTTTATTTTTCATTTTCTTAGTTTCTCGGGGGTTTTTTGTTTTTTTGACTTTTATTTCTGGATTTCATGTTCCTCTGGGTGTGGAACCAGCTGGCAAATCACATTAGTATATGTGTGATTGCTTGATAATTTTATTATTGGTTTGAACCTTGCATGTATGGCATTGCCGTGCTAGGTAATGAATCTATAACTGCTGTATTACAAAGTCATTGTTATGATTATTGGTTTATTTGCTAGGTGAGTGTCTTTGGATTGTAAATTAAGAAATATATATATTTTTTTATTTTAAAAAGAGCCAAATAAAGGATGACATGATGGCAGCACCTAGAGCAAAGAGGGAATCTGCTTTCATATCAAACCACTGCAGGACTGATTGAACAGCAGAGAGCTGCTTGGACTATGGGCCGGGAACCTTCCTTCATTCACCCGGGCATGGTGAGGAGGAGGAGGATGCCTGCCTGGATCTTCCCATACCATTTTTCTAAAATCCTTTCCATTAGTAGAGTTTTCCCTCCTATTAAATGCAATAAAAGTCAAAGGGAAAGGTGAATTTTTTTTTAAGGCATGGGGTTGGTCTTGCTACCCTAAGCCTCTTCCATAAGCGACATTTCCTTCATCCCTTCAGCAAATGTGCTTAGCTGAAGAGCAGGAAGTGCTGCTGGGGTCTCTAAACGGAGGTTTATACATCATGCAGAGCTCCGCAATCACTTTTATCAAGCAGCGCATGACATGAATTTTTTTTTCAAAAATAAGTACCCCCCCCTTTTTTTTTTTTTTTAAATCACACAGCCTGATCAAGATGCTCACTGAAGAACTGTACTGTCTTTTTTTTTTTTTTTTTTTTAAAGACTCCTTGAAAAGAGAAAGAGCTAAAGACCAAGGCTGGGGGTGGCACTGGTTTCCTCTGGATGGAACCCCTCAAAGTAGGTGCAACTGTGCTGTGTGCTCACTGTCAGCCATAAACTGTTGCTCTCTGCGGGCTTCCCCTTTCCCAGTGATCATTCACAGAAGTACAGATCCCTTACAACAGCAGCAGAAGCAAATTCTCCTGTGCATAAATTAGTTTGCAGTTAAAGGCAGTTAAAAGAAAGCAAATCAAAGAAAGGTTTCCTCCTCTTTTTTTTAAGATTTTGAGCATTTTCTGAGCATCTGAAGTTTTGGAAAACTACCCTTGCTTGCCAATTTCCACTTTTATGTGGCTAAGTAAAGCAGGGAGCTGTTGTGCTGTTCATCATCACAAATCTATGCCCTCAGCCCCCTGCTGTTTATAAAGAATGAATGCAGAACAGAAGCTGATAATTGAGCTTTTTGGGGTAGCTTTTTTTGTTTTCTTTTAAATATAGAGGTACAAGGTCGTAAGAGAATGTGCATACCTTTCAAGCAAAAACTAGAGCAACAGAATCCTACTGAAGAGACAAAGGAACAAGGTAAACGGAAGAAAGGACCAAGCTGCACTGCCGCTTTAAAACTTGTCACCACCGCCTGGACTCTGCTGCTAAGCCAGGGCTCAATTCCATTAAACACCTTGAAAGTGAAGGCGTGGAGCGGCGATTGGATTCGGGGCGGCAGTCAATCCGCTTTCAGGATCCATGCCAACACCTCCAGCAGTGATTTCAAGTCCCCACCCTCCTTCCCAATACTCCTATGATAATGGTGAATTAAAAAAAAAAAAAAAAGAGAGGGTTGATATATGAAATAAATCAGCAAGAGCGGAGCACAAAATTGGATTAAGGAGCTTGTTTAAATGGAACATTGTCAGCTTTCATTTGAAAGTCAATGTTAGCAAAAGATGCCATTGGTATTCGTGGTCAGCAAGCCAATTTCTCCGACTGTATTAGAGTGCGCCTGGCAGCTTTATCGCCGGCAGGATCAGAGCAATTCATTGCCTTGTTACTTTCATACATGCACTGAGGTAAGGCTACATTAAATAAAAGCAAGCTTTCTCTGTGTACCATACACATATAGATTGCATACCTAGCACATTATATATTATATATATATATATATGAAGAAACACTAACAGTATACCATGTGACAGCAAAGACAATAAGTGTTTTGACCTGAAGAAGGTAGTATATCTCCCAAAAAATAATCAAGAAATGTATTCAGCTACCCCAATAGAAAGATATCAGCTAACAAATAAATAAATGCTGTAACTTGCTGATCTTTATTACCATTATATATAAATATATATGTATACACACAATACTTGCAATGGCAAAATATTGCCCTTAAGGTCAATAGAGAATAACCTAAATCCTCACAGCAGTTTCCAAAAGTAATATTCCTATTTAGATTCAGCTCACATTTCCTTGGGAACTCAAAGCGAATTACATTCAGGTACAGTAGGCAGTTTCCTGCCCTAGAGGGCTTATAATCTAAGGAGATCATTTACTAAACTGCATTGAGGCTTTGCTGTGTGGAGATGCACTTCTCCTGCTCTCCTCCGACTAGATGGTCCAAGAAAGCAAATGGGTAGGCGATCTATGATACCGATAGGTGAACACAGAAGAATAGATGCCTGATTCTTTCAAAACTTTTAATGATGCAGAGACGTGCCAATTAAAATCGCCCGACTCAGGCCGAGTTTCGCAGCTCTCTAGCCGCTGCCTCAGGGGCTACAGAGTAAATATTCACAAATCAATAATTTACTAAACAATAATATTATTAAGATCTTATAAATATTAAAAAGAATTTTATATAAGATTAAATAAAACATCCTTTTTAATTATTAAAAAGATCTAAAATTCTATGTCCTCATTATAATAAAAATCGAATAAAATGGTGACAAAAATGTATTTTGTGAAAAATTTTTTAAAGAAATGATGATCATTACCTCCAATATTTTGATCTATGATACTGTAGCATCCAATGATTTGCAATGTTTTGCCAGCTGTACAGAAACAACTATAACGAAATCCAACCACTATTAAAACATATTTGAAAAGATTTGGCAAGAAACATAAATATATCTCAGTTACATAACTAAAAAAAATTTTCTAAAAAAACTTTTTTTAAAAATCATATTTTTAATACCTTTGTATTACTGGCCAATAAGTAAAAGTCTATTACAATTTGATATACAACACCCAACCATTAAATTGGGCACAAATGTTTATATTACATACTAATGTTTTTAAAGTTACAAAATAACTCTTCTACTAAAAATCATTCTAGTACAATGCATATATTTAGTTCTATATTACTCAATCACACCCACCATTCAATTGATCATGAATATTCTTATTTATTTCTGAATTCTATAGTTTTAATTAACCAGCTTTCTAGTGCAGTGAATTTTAAATGTATGATGTTCTATTCATATCTCCCAAACTAAATATAACAAACAGTAATGTTTACTGAAATAATATCTATCTTATTTAGTTATCAAAGCTTCATTCAAGGTAAATATATTTTGACTTTTACTTATTGGCCAGTAATACAAAGGTATTAAAAATATGATTTTTTAAAAAAGTTTTTTTAGAAAAATTTTTTTAGTTATGTAACTGAGATATATTTATGTTTCTTGCCAAATCTTTTCAAATATGTTTTAATAGTGGTTGGATTTCATTATAGTTGTTTCTGTACAGCTGGCAAAACATTGCAAATCATTGGATGCTACAGTATCATAGATCAAAATATTGGAGGTAATGATCATCATTTCTTAAAAAAAGTTTTTCACAAAATACATTTTTGTCACCATTTTATTCGATTTTTATTATAATGAGGACATAGAATTTTAGATCTTTTTAATAATTAAAAAGGATGTTTTATTTAATCTTATATAAAATTCTTTTTAATATTTATAAGATCTTAATAATATTATTATTGTTTAGTAAATTATTGATTTGTGAATATTTACTCTGTTTGTAGCCCCTGAGGCAGCGGCTAGAGAGCTGCGAAACTCGGCCTGAGTCGGGCGATTTTAATTGGCTCGTCTCTGCATCATTAAAAGTTTTGAAAAAGAATCAGGCATCTATTCTTCTGTGTTCTCCTCCGACTAGATGACTACAGTTTTCAGCTCCGACCCTTCTCAATCTACTCACTTACAGCTGGAAGTGCAGTCACTCCTTCAAGCAGTGAGTGACTGAGCCTGTCCCTTCTCAGGAGTGTGGCCTGGGTTTCTATTCTCAGTACTTCCCAAACCCCAAGAAATCACAGGGATTGAGATCTATCCTGGACCAGTGAATAAGACTGGACATTTCTTGGTTTGGGAGATGAACTCCCTTCAGACAATTTCTCTCTTTCATTCAATTGATAAGACTGAATGTGTGTACTGGATCTGAAGGATGCATATGCACACATCCCCACCCACATCAGCCATCAGAAGTTCCTCTAAGTTCATGGTGAGGATGTGTATTTATTTTAAATAAACATGCTAAATGGGACAAATGAGGCCATTTCAGTTCATTCCAAATGAAACAGAGATATAGAAACATAGAAAAGATGGCACAAAAGGACCAAATGATCCATCCAGTCTGCCCAGCAAGCTTATGGTACTATCAGCTGCACCATACAAGTCTCCCTCATACTTATCAGTTTCCCTGACCACCAAAGTCAGGGACCTTGTTGGTTGCTGTTTGAGTCCAATTCTCCATCAACCTCTTGCCATTGAAGCATAGAGCAATGTTGAGTTGGATCAAAAGTTTCAGGCTTATGGTTAAGGGTTAGTAACAGCCACATCAGCAAGTTACCCCCATGCTTATTTGCTTTCCAGACTGTAAAATTCAATGTCCTTGTTGGCTGCTGTTTGAGTCTAATTCCTCTTTTCCTCTATTTTTTTCCCTGTCTTTTGAAGCCGAGAGCAATGATGGAGTTGCATCAGCAGCATAAAGGCATATTAGTTAAGGGTAGTAACCACCACACTAGCAAGTTATCCCCATGCAAAACAGCCTACGAACCGAAAATGGACTCTCGCAAAAACTTTTTGGGTATTTTCATTTTCTGCACATCTACAAAAGAAAAAAAGCCTCCCCAAGGCCCTCTACACCCCCTCCTTTTTAGTAAACAGAAGCCTGGTGCCAGGCCTCCCCAGGATCCTCTAACCTCCATTCCCAGTTTTAAATTTTCTGGGGCTAGGGGCCTCCCTGGCCCCCATATCATGGAAAGGACAGGAACAATGCCAACTTTCTCTGACCCTTGGCTCTTCACTCTTTAAAAATGGTGCCTGTGGCCCTCCAGACAATGCCAAAGTCGCATCTAACTCAGTGACAGTTGGCACCAATTTTAAAGCTCGAAGAGCAAGGGCCAGAATGTATGGGAACATTGTAACTACCATGGGGGTCCAAAGGGGACCAGGGTGGACCAGCTGGGGTAGACCCAGGCCCCAGGATGGATTTTTAGCAGTATCTTGGGTATCCCAAGGATTCAAGTAGGCCTGGGCCCCAGGACTCAGTTTGCTAGGTAGGAAGGAAGTTATAGGACTTTGGGGAGGCCTGTACTCATTTTTTTGGGGAGGCATTTAATGTGGGGGTTTTTTGTTCAGAAAACAATACAAATCAAACAAATTTAAATGAATCCCCCTTCTCTCAGGAACAAAATAATTAAAGAAAACTTTAAGTGCTGTACATCCCTCGTGAAGGGCATGCACTACCAATACAAAATGCTCCCCCCTTCAGCCTCTCAGTGGCCCCGAGTGTGTTCACAAAATGCCTTGCAGTGATGGCTGCATGGCATTGTTGGCAGCGAGTTTGAGTGTTCCCATATCTGGACAATTGGTTGGTGATGAGTCTCTCTCTGGTACAGCATTTGGCTGATCCAGTTCCTGATTAGCTTTGTGAAGTCAAAGCTGGTTTTTATTTCAAAGGATTCAGATCATAACAGCCCGAATAGATCAGCTTCAGAATAAAATAGTTAAATCATAAGCAGATTGTGATAAATTGCAGGAGGGTTTTGTGAGACTGGACGTCCATATGGCAGTTGAATTATAATGTGGACAAGTGCAAGGTGATACATATAGTGAAAAATAACCCATGCTGTAGTTACACAATGTTAGGTTCTATCTTAGGAGTTACGACCCAGGAAAAAGATCTCGGCGTCATAGTGGATAGGATAATACATTGAAATTGTCAGCTCAGTGTGCTGTTATGGTAAAAAAATCAAACAAAATGTTAGCAATTATAAGAAAGGTAATGGAAAATAAAATGGACTATGTCATAATGCCTCTGTATCACTCAATGGTTAGACCTACACCTTGCAGCATCTCAGAAAAGATATAGTTGCACTGGAGAAAGTACAGAGAAGGGTGACCACAATGATAAAGGGCTAGAAATGGCTCCCCTGTGAGGAAAGGCTAAAGAGATTAGGGCTGTTCATCTTGGAGAAGAAATGGCTGAGGGGGGATATGATAGAGGTCTACAGAATCATTAAAGGACTTGAATGGATAAATGTGAAATGATTATTTATTCTCTTTCGGATAATACAAGGACTAGAGGGCACTCCATGAAGTTAGCAAGTAGAACATTGTGACTTGGATTGGCCACTTTTGGAAACAGGATACCGGACTTGATGGACCCTTGGTCTGACCCAGTATGGCCTATCTTATGTTCTTCGTCAAGAGAACCATATTGCTCAATGCTCATGAGTCTGATACAGTCTTTCCTTCAACAGAACTGAGTGGCAGCAAGGTCAATCCTGGACATTCTTAGCCAAATAATAGCTGCGGTGCATGTAGTTCTTATCATTCCCATCTACACATGAGATTCCTCCAGTGGGCATGGAAGCCATTTCTGCAGCTAAGCTCAAGGTTAACTTGGCTGGGGAAAGATAGACAACTGAAAGTCCAGTACTAAGCAAGATTAAAAATATCAAATAAATAGGGTCCAAATAAATCATAAGTAGGAAGTGAAATACTAAGAATTATGGGGTACATTATCAAAGGCTTAGTCAGGAACTATTTGGATACAAACAGTAGACAGAATGGCAAACTTTCAGCTCCAGTTCCTGGGAGCATAACTTGAACAAGGGAGAAAATCATACTTGTTCATTACAATCTGAGGATGCATCAACTTTAAACCATTGATTTTCATGGTGTAAGTGTATACGAGTACTTTAACCACATAATCTGATATTCAAACACCGCAAGTATAAGGGTACCTTGCATTTAAATAGCTGAATGTGTGCATGTTAAAAGTAGATGTATGGAGTGTCGCTTAGGAACCCTACTGAACATTTGCCCCTATATGACCATCAGGGAAGCCTTTACAAGTTACTACTCTAAACTAATCTCTTCAGAGAACACTTGTTACAGGTAAGCAACTTTGCTTTCACTGAAGACAAGCAATTCACCATAGTCTCATACATGGGACTTTGTAGACCAGGGTTGTCAAACCAAAAAGGATTGGGGAAGATCAACAACAAACTCTGCTAATGGGTGAGAAATAATATTTGGAAACCCTTTTCTATTTTCTAATTTTTTTATTTTTATTTTTTTTAAATAGCGAAGACAGACAACACAACATTATACAATGGATGGATTTGGGCTGTATCCCTGAAAAATGTAACAGAACATGGATGGTCAGTTTGAGGTGCCATGAAATTGGTTGGTGGTCTCAGTCCAATTCCCAGTCTTGACATTGTCACAGAAATCCCTGACAATGCTTGTGTTTGCTCCCACCCCCTCACCACTCCCCTTCCCCCATACACCCTTTTATGTTAAAAGACAACTCTTGTGATGATCGGTAATGGGCATCCTTTGTTTGAACTTGGGAGAGAACTTGAAGCTACTTCAGACCATCTCTATAGATGGACTAAAGAGGAAAAAAAAAAAAAAAAAAGATTTTGTCTAGTGGCCTGCTTGCAATGATCACAGGAAGAAAAAAAATGAGGTGACTCAACAGGGACTTTGAAAAGAAAAGAACTTAGAGCAGGGCTTCCCAAACCTGACCTGGGGACCCCAGAGCCAGTCGGGTTTTCAGGATATCCACAATGAATATGCATGACATAAAATCTGCATATTCTGAATCAGCATGGTATGCAAATGTATCTCATGCATATTCACTGTGGATATCCTGAAAAGCCAACTAGCTGTGGGGTCCCCAGGACAGGTTTGGGAAGCCCTGACTTAGAGAGTGCCAAAAACCTAATTACAGAAAAAACTGAGGGTTTTAATGACAAACAAGAAGAAAAAAAAAAAGAAAAGAAAAATTTCCTTCAGCAACTATGTGGGGCCATAGAAGAGAAAACACAACCCATGGTTCTTGCAGATAAAAAGGAACTGAGGGGAGCTGCAGTGCTGCGGCAGTGCAGGAACTACTGCACATTAAGCTTTGGAAGAATCTGTTCATTCAATAGCGAGCATGGTCACATGGCTCCACGTCTGTGGCTAAGGTAAACTGCTCATCTTCAGAGAACGCCTTCGGTAAAAGAACAGATATTTCTGCATCTCAATTTTCTGTTTCCGGCCGCATAGACCAGATGTTATTTGGTAAATGGAGGTTTGTGAGCAGTTCACAAGCATAAACGGAATGTAAGGCATTGAAGCATATTCTGCTGAAAACAGCAGCAGATTTGCAAGGTGTAATTATAACCCAAGTAAGGCTGGCTGACTTATCTGCTGTCTTTTATCAGAAGAGCATTCTATTTGAGATAAGTTATAGAACCAGCTTAGTAATATTATAGGTTTATGAGAAAGGCAGGTAAGCATGACAGCCTCAAACTGTTGATCTGCCTACAGAATGAAGGCAGAGGATTGCAACACTGCTTTCAGAGGCGAGTGCCAAGTTTGATAATGGACTACGGAGTTCAACACCTAGGAAATTATAGTTAAACCTATGGAGAACCAGGTAAATCAGCTGCCGGAAAACTGTCCTCACTCCATCAAACCAAAGGTTTGCCTAGGGTTCCACAGTACATGTGATTGAGGGGACATTTGTTTCCAAGGCCATGTTCATTGCAGGGCTGGAAAAACACACTTTTGGATTTTCAAATCTATGCCAGATGTCTGCCAGCAAAATATGTGCTTATAGAAAATGCAGGTGAGAAATATGTGGATCCTTTGTACCTGTGGGCAACTTTCAGCAGGAAATTATGTGCATCAGTTCCCTTCGAAAAATTTAGGTACCAGGTCTGGGGGTAAATGCACCAAAAAAGGCCGTTAGGAAATATGCCATATGCAAATCCCACAGAAGAATACCAAGATATTGATTTCGCATAGAACACATCTGCTCTGATTTAGTCTGGCTACTTGCAGAGGGCTTTCTGGGGGATCTCAGGTAGAAATAATAACTTAAGAATGGTCAAGTTGGGTCAGACCAATGGTCCATCTAGACTAGCATCCTGTCTCTGATACTGGCCCCAGGGTTACTAGAAATGCCCAACAGACCCAAATCATAAGTTCTTGGAGGAGAAGTCCATTACCTGCTATTAACAGGCCGATACAGTACAGTGCACTCCGGTGGAGCACATTGTACTGTATTGGCCTGTTAGCCCAATGCACTATTTTTATCCCTTATACAGTAAGGGGTAATAGCGCGTCCCTAGCGCCTCCTTTTTGACAGGAATGGCGATTATCAGCGGGTTTGACAGCCAATGCTCAATTTTACCGGCATTAGTTCTCGAACCCGCTGACAGCCACAGGTTCGGAAAATGGATGCCGGCATAATTGAGCATCCGTCTTCTGACCCGCGGGCCAATTTTTAATTTAAAAAAAAAATGTTTTTACTTTTGGGGCCTCCGACTTAATATTGCTATGATATTAAGTCGGAGGGTGTACAGAAAAGCAGATTTTTCTGCTTTTCTGTACACTTCCCCAGTGCTGGCCGAAATTAACGCCAGCCTTTGGGTAATAGCACTTCGAAAACACGCGGCCAACCCCCCCAAAACTAATAGCGCCCGCAATATGCAAATGCATGTTGATGGGCCTATTAGTTATTCCCATGCGATTCAGAAAGTAAAATGTGCAACCAAGCCGCACATTTTACTTTCAGAAATTAACACCTGCCAAAGGCTGGCGTTAATTTCGGCCAGCACTGGGGAAGTGTACAGAAAAGCAGAAAAAATCTGCTTTTCTGTACACCCTCCGACCTAATATCATAGCGATATTAAGTCTGAGGCCCCAAAAGTAAAAAAAAATAAAATTAAATATCGACCTGCGGGTCGGAAGAAAGATGCTCAATTATGCCGGCGTCCGTTTTCCGAACCCGTAGCTGTCAGCAGGTTCGAAAACTGACGCCGGTAAAATTGAGTGTCGGCTGTCAAACCCGCTGATAACCGCTGCTCCTGTCAAAAAGGAGGCGCTAGGGACGCACCAGTGTCCCTAGCGCCTCTTTTTACCATGTACCCTCATTTGCATGTGGGCAGATACTAAATTGCGCGCACAGGAGAGAGGGTGCTCGCCAGCTCTCCCGAACCTTTTTCTGTATCGGCCCATAAGTTGACTTAGAAAATAGCCACTGCTATTATTAGCGTCAGTAGCATGGGATAGACTTAGTTTTTAGATACTTTCCAGGTTCTTATGGCCTGGATTGGCCACTGTTGGAGACAGGATGCTGGGCTTGATGGACCCTTGGTTTGACCCAGTACAGCATCTTATATTCTTATCTTCTAGGAATGCATCCAGACCCTTCTTGAGCCCTGCTATGCTTATTACTGTAACTACATGCCGTGGCAGCAGATTCCGCAATTTAACTACATGCCGACTAAAATAATATTTCAGTTCCATTGGAAAGCCCCTGGTCCTAGTAAAAAAAAAATTAAAAAAAAAAATTAACAAGGTAAACAAATTCTTGCTTGTGATTTGTTCTTTTCTGCTCATGATCTATTTATTCATTATTTAAAATATCTTATATTTCACTCTTTCCAAATAAATGTGTTCAGTGAGGGCTACAGTTTGATGTACATAATCACATTACAAGCAAACACAATATATAGACACCTGTCAGATCATAAAGGTAGATGCTTTATAAACTTATACTTTATGGGTCACTATCTCACCTGCTCTCACACAGTGCAATATTCTGATTGTTAAAATAAAGCCCATTAGGCTTCACTATTAGACAACGGGACTGCCCAAGAGAGTAAAATTGTCAAGATCCATCTCCCACAGGGTACATTCTCTGTCCAGAAAGCTATAAAGGCGACTCCGCAAGTCACTGACAGTTGTCAGCCAGAGAAACAAAGGAAAAGCAGCAAGGGGTTCCTAGAGGAGAAAGGGAAGTTTTCTTTTCTTCTCTCCTGGGAGAGTGAATTTCGCTCTCTCAGCTGTTTAGCATGGGTTCTAGGGAGCACTCAGCTGGCAGCAGTGCTCTGGTAGGTATTTTGTCCCTAGCCTATGAGTTAAGAAATGCTCGTCTGGAAGACAGAAGGCACCAACCAGGTGTTTCCATAGCTCAAAGGCGGAAGAGAGGACTGTCAAGGACTAGGCTCCAACTAGGCTTTCTAAGTGGTAATGAGGCCTATTGAGAACAAAAGGCCATCTCAGCTTTTCTGAAATTTTACTTAAGTAGCATAAGCAACTGTATTTTGCTTGCTTAAACAAAGAACTGTATTTCTGATTTTTGTAATACTTCACTGCCTTTATTTTTGTGGCAGTAAAAGTTGCACTTGGCTTTGAAACAATACTTTTGGTGAGAGATGATCGCCTTGGGCCTAGCAGCTGTGCTGTCCCACTGGAGAATCCCCATTTCCAGGACTTCAGCAAATTTGTCAGATCTGCGGTACTCGAAGGTGCCCCTTGCCTGAAGAAAGCGATTGCATTAGACGTGAGAAAAAACAGCCTTTACTAGTGATCTGCTTGGCTGAATCCTACTATTATTAACACACTGCTAGACATAGGCAACACAGTGCACATAACTTAGTCCCTGCTCTTTGAAGTTTACAATATAATCAACATGCACAGACTAGACAAATGAGAGGCTTCAGAAAATGTATTATAGAAAACACGATTAAAGTCAACAAGGCTGGGTCAGCCCAGTGGCAATTCTATGCACTACCATGCAGAAGGTCCCTAGTTTGATCCCAGAGTTGGATCTTCTACTCCCTAGGTTGGCTGGGGCAGCTGGGCAGGCATCAAATTGCCGTATTCAGGGCCTCGTGATTGCAGGGTTCTGAAAGGAGCCTTGGTGCATGGTTCCAGGACCAGGACTGTCGCTGTAATGACCAAACTAGATACACTGGAACTATGTTGGGGGGAGGTAATTTATAAAATAGAGGGAAAAACCCCCCTGGGTAATTGTGAATGAAGACTCATGGCACCAGAAACCCAGCCCTAGAAGCCCAAAAGGACAATAACTTCATAAAGGGAGAGGGGATTGAGGCAGGATTTGAATATAGCGAGCCAGACACACTAATGCCATCACATAAACACATGGCATTAGACCTCATTGATGGAAACAGGATTTCCAAGGCCTGGTTTATCCTGTAGTTTTTTGTTTTTTTTTATAAATATAATCTTTTTATATGAATTTGTACAAATACATGAAACAGGCCTCAGCTGACAGACATAACCATGCAGTCGAGTACAACAGAATAACTAACCGTGATAGCATCCATGCAGGAAAAATACATACTTAATAACTTTTTCTCAAGTAATATTATTCCCCTATGCTATGCCATATCACCCACACATACACAGTTTATTCTGTACTGTTGCTCCTTTTTATGCAAATCCTACATATCAATTTTACCTACATTTTGTTTTTCTTGGGTTCAACATTCTTGTTCAGTACCAGAACAAACTAAGGTTAATCTTTGCTTGTTTGTGCTTAAATTTGCTTGGTTTGCCCAGGCAGTCTTGGTTATTAAGGGAGAAACCTTCCAGAGGATTGAATTTTCAAAAGGTTTAACCTGATTTTATAAGACAGCAGGTTAAACCTCTGATTTTAAAAAAACTTTTTAAATGTTTTTTAAAAATTAACAGCTAAATTTAACCCCCTAAATTCATAAGACAGGCAAATTTATCCAGGCAAAAGAGGATCAGCTCCTGGGGACAAGCTTATGACTTAGCCAGTCAGTGCAAATTATGGGGGTAATTTTCAAAAGGATTTACATGTGTATATGTAACTACTACTGTAGCAAGTTTCAAAAGACATTTACCTGCATAAAGTGCACTTACATGGGTAAATCCTATGGACAATTCAATGGCATACACTGTAGCAATTTTCAAAAGCACTCTTACATGGGTAAAAGTGCATTTATACCTGTAAAACCTATTGTTAAACATGTAAATGCTTTTTAAAACAAGGCCCTTTATGCAGGCAACTCCAGCCGCACAAACAGCTGTTCTAAATCTAACTAGTCAAATTTCCCTAAAGATGACTGAAGAAAAATTAACCGGTTGGTTTATTCGCTCAGCAGATCTTTGAAAAGTGACCCACTTGTCACATTTGCAGTTGGCTTGTTATTTAAACCTCACTTTCACCGCCAGCTGCAGGAAAAAGCAGCCGGAAACTCAAGACTTCGGAATTTTACTCCTCAGCATCAGTATCCACTGACAGGACGCTTCTGCGGACGCACATTACCCACCTCTACTAATAAGGCATGCCAGTGCAGAGCGTGAAGACTTCAACCAGAAAGGTTTCAACAATAATTAGCACTTAATATACTGTGGAAGTGCCTTTCCTGAGCCACCTTGACGATGACTGAATTGTCTCTATTATTCAAACAGGGTTCATTAAGTATGCATATTCCTCAAATACATCCGTACTAATCATTAACGCGGTGTCATCATCACCTTTTATCAAGATACAAAGAGCATTTCTGGGAGTATTTACAAGGACAGTTAGCAAAGGGATTTTCCTCAGGAGTTATTTCTCAACTAGAATCACCCCTATGAAGGGAAATTATACGCTACAAATGTAGCCCCTCCCCTTCCATTGTCCTTACTGGAAAGTTATTTATTTTCCGGGGGGGGGGGGGTTTGGGGAAGGGTGAGAGAGAATGAAGATACTGATGTCTGCTATCAGAACCCAGACACTCAAGCACAAATGACATAGCCCGTAATGGGATTTTTTTTTGTTCCAAAGAAAGAAAACTTTACTGTAAATAAACATCGTCAACAGTAATGAACTCACACACAGTACATTTGGCAGGTGATGAATCGCTAATGCTCCATTCAGTATGCTTTTTAACCATCCAACCTAGCCCTGCAACTTAACTTCTTACAAGGAATGCTATTAGGATTTGGCTCTCCTAATAAAAGTTTCTCTGACTGATTATCTTACTTATGGGGATACTGCTTGCTATTTCCTCAGTGGCTTCTTCTGCATGGATAGGTCTCCTTATTGATTAATCTCATACTGCTCCTTGAACCAGACCCCAATAACTGGCTTAATTCTTACACCACTAGCTGTAGTCAACAATCCTTCCTCCTCCTCAGTTTTGGCACTGGATAGGTACAATTCAAAGCAGGAAATAGCTTTAGTCAAGCTCTCTTTTCGCCTCTTGGTACAAAGTGGGGTGAGATGCCTTAGAATCCCAGAAAACCACTGGAGATCTCAGGGTGAACTCTATTACTGTTGCAACCGTCCCTTCCAGACGGCTTCACTCCACCTACCTTTCTTTCTTTGCACCTCCTCTCGCTATGGATGGATGCCTGGCTGCCGTGGCGTCTGCCTGCCGTCCTCTCCGGCGTCCCCGGACCGGCTTGGGCGCTGCCTCCCGCCATGCTCCGCTGGTACCTTCGGGCACGTGTGCCGCGCGGCCCTCACTCTTATTTCCTACTTGGCGCGAACCTCAGGGGCGTCCCCCTGTGATGACGTCACGCTGCCCGGATATTTAAAGCCTACGATGTTTGCTAGCCTTTGAGTTAGCAAGGGGAATCTTACGGATGGGATTCGCTCTCCGTACCCAGCTACTCTGCCTCTCCAATTTTCCATTGGACTCTTAGCGCTAACAGGGTACCCACTCCTCTGGGGCCTCACTTACTTTTCAGGACGCTATCAGGAAACCGGTACTCGCTCCTCGAGGGCCATGTTCCCTGACTCACTGCCTGCTCGGATTTCTATCTTCATCACCAGTGAGTACTACCATCTTCACCTCAGAGCTGTACTCGCTCCTTGAGGGCCTGCCTCCGTTCCACCCTAGTGCCATCTCCTACGTGGAACCGCTGTGTGAGTACATTACCTTCAAGCCTCTCAGCTCTCAGGGATCAGGTACTCGCTCCTCGAGGGCCTGCTCTCCCTATCCTAGGTTCTCCATACTGGGGCTTTGTTCATATTCCACTGTACTCATTATTCTGAGTTCTTTCCACTACAGCACTGCTACCGGAGGAGTTGCTGTTCCAGCGCCTGAGGGATTCTAGCCCAGCTGGGCTACTTCAGCTGCTCACTACTGCCACCTCTGGTGGCTTCACCACATTGTCTAATAAAAGATCAATCTCTGTGTTTGTGTGTCCTTTGGAACTTGAAAATTTCTCTCTCTCTCAAGGAGACAAGCAGCTCTTACTCTCACATCCTCACTGCAGGCTTTATTCTAGAACTGTCACAGATCTCTCTACAAATTCACTAGTGGTCTCTATTCTATATCACCTCTGAGAACACTCCATTTCCATGCTGTGATACAGGGATAGCTTTACAGTTGGCAGAAACCAATACAAGCCCTCTGCCAGGATCATTAATTTTACACAGGAACCCAATGGGGTGTTTAATCCAAAGAATGCAGGGATAGACACGGATACATAAAGGTTTCATTATTACTTGGTTCTGACACTGGCACCTCTGGTTTGATAAATTCTTACATTTTCTTCTCCTGCTCCTGGGCTGTTTTTTGTTTTTTTTCAAGGGAAGAGATATAGTGTAATGTTTAAGTTAGCTAAAGCAGTGGTTCTCAACCTTTTTTCTGTCGGGACACACCTGACAGATGGTTCTCACATGCGTGACACACTGACCCATGATCGTCACAGGGCTAGATGTAAAAGTATAGTTTGCATCCACGGGAACCTCCCTGACCCACAATAATGGATGTAAAGCAGAATTATGACATTCCACATACAACTCACCCTATAAAAAAGATATTCTGGTTCTGGTGTCATCTCAGTAACAGCAACTCAAACTCCTTCTACTTCCAAGCTCAATAGCCCTACTTATGAAAAGACAGCAGTTTACCACCAATGCAATATACCATATACCAATACAATATACCATCGGACCTTCGCCTAGAACCATGCCTGCGGACATTCAAAAAGAAATTGAAGACCTGGCTTTTCACGGAAGCCTTCACTTAATGTAAAAGAAAAGTCTTATTACCTTATCTGTATATAACAATTATGTACCTTAACTGTATAATACATATTTAATGTTCTACATGCATAATACTTCTAATGTAATCCATGTTCAATGTATTCCCTGTTTATAGCCTGTTCAATATTTACTGCATTGTTTTGTTAGATGGTTTTTTGTTCCTTGTACACCATGTCTATGGTAATTCCAATGCTGGTTATCTGTAAACCGAAGCGATATGTACTTGTGCATGATCTTCGGTATATAAAAGACTTTAAATAAATGCATGTCCTCTTGAGAAAACACAAAAAAGACTGATACAAACGCTTACATGCTAGTAAAATATATCTCAATAACAGACACAGAACCGACCTAACATACTCCCAGGATCTGTAGTAATGCACATAAACTAATCCGCACACAGTTACACCTGTATTATGGAATACACTCAAACAGGAGCAACCCTATCTATGAAAAGGCAACACTACAAATATTAAATCAGGCCCTAAAAACCAATACACCTCTTATTAGGAAAACAGAACTAGCTATAGATCCCCACACAGAAATAATTGTAAAACTATACTAATAAGCAGAATAAATGTTTCAAAACAGCTATGAACAGAATAATATCCAACAATTAAAAACTCATAAAAACTATTAAACATTCTCCAAACACCAATAAAATATTTCAAAAAAGCAGACATCACATAATATAAAATAATTAAAATGGCAGTCAATCAAGAAAAATAAACTTAAAAAGCCACCTTTACTTACCCCCTCCAGCAGCTCTCCTACTCCCCTTCAATGCAGGCCATGGCACACACCAGAAGCAGCAGTAGAAGCTAAGCTCTATACTCATGGTCCTCTTCCTTAGTGCCCATGTCTCTCTCACACACACCATACCAGTCATGCCCCCATGACCAGTTTCTGTCTCTCACACACCAACCATCTCCCAAACAGTCTTTGACACACACACACATCACCTTCCTGAACAGTTTCTCTCATGCCATACACACACACAGGCTTCCCACTCCTGTGTTCTACTTACATATATTGGCTTCTCACTCTCATAATCACTTTCTCTGTCTCACACACACACACTCACCAGTCTCTCACTCCCATGCTTGTTCTCTCCACATGCATAGGCTTCTCATTCCCATAATCACTTTCTCTCTGTTACACACACACACCAGTCTCTCTCTCATTTTCATGCTCGCTTTCCACGTGCACAGGCTTCTCATTCCCTGAATCACATTCTCTCTCTCATATTCACACACACCAGTCTCTTTCTCTCACACACACCGTCACCTTACCAACCAGTCTCTCTCTCTCTCATGCATGCACACACACAGGCTTCCCACTCCCATGCTCTCTCATATATAATCAGGCTTCTCACTTCCATGCTTTCACACCCCCCCCCCCCCCAACATCAGGCTTCTTACGCCCATGATTTCTCACATACCCAGATTTTTCACTTCCATGCTTTTTCTCTCTCTCTCTCTCTCACACACACACACACATCAGTCACCTCCCTGAGCAGTCACTTTCATTGTCTCTCACATATACACACACACATCAGCTCTCTGACCAGTTTCTCTCAATCACACACATGCTCTCAATCACACACAGGCTGGCTGCTTCTCTCTCTCTCTCACTCTCTTCCTCTTCACCCCCCCCCCTCCCGAGCACAAATGGTAGCTGCAGCAGCCTCCTCCTCCAGCCCCCGCAGGCCAAGAAAGAAGAATCCCATCGGCCACGGGAAGCTCATGCTGCTGTCTCCTTTCCCGATTACCGGCTGCTTCGATTGCTCAGGGGCCGCTGCTGCTATTTTTCCACGCAGTATGGCTCTCTCCTTCCTGCATACCGCATATCACTTCCTGTTCCGGGTCACGGGGGGGGGGGGCGCAGGAAGAAGAAAAGGCCAGCCACAGGTACCACTGCTTCTTCTACCACCGCTGCCGTTCCCACTGGGCTTTAACATACTGATAGCCCGGTGACAATGGCAGCAGGGAAGGAAGAGCAGCGGGAGAGACTGGGAGCACGCGACACACCGGTTGAGAAGCGCTGAGCTAAAGTATATTCAATCTAATGATAAATGCTATAAAATATTACACAATTTGCTGATCAGAAATACAGAATCAAAGCAATTTGCTGAGACTAGGGTTGCCATCTGGTTCCAGATTTTCAGGACAGGTTGATCCAGTCCTAGTTTTACTGCCCTGCATGCAGGTACTTATAAATCTTGCTTTTCTTAGTGAATGCAATAGAGAAATCAGAATAAGTCCCAGCATGCAATGGGGTAAAACCAGGACTGGATCAACCCGTCCCGAAAATCTGAGCCAGCTGGCAACCCTAGCCAAGACTCACAAACACTTAGGGCTGGATTTTAAAAGCCTTACACGCGTACATCCAGAGGCTTTACGTAGGTGTGTGTGTGTGTGGGGGGGGGGGGGGTTATGCACACTGGGCCTATTTTAAAAGGCCCGGCGACGCATGAAGGTCCAGAGCGAAAGGGGTGGTCCAGGGGTGGGGAGGGGCCAGAGGCCTCTGACACAGCAGCCATTGCCGCTGTGTTGAAGGATTTCTTGCCGGCAGGCACAAAAGGTAAGACAAAGGTCGGGGGGGGGGGGGGGGGGGGGGGGGGGTAGGTCAGGCTAGGGGGAAGAGAATGGGGGTACGGCTCAGCGCATGCAAGGTGCACAATTGTGCACCCCCTTGCGTGTGCCAATCCCCGATTTTATAAGATGCGCGCACCTGCTATAAAATTGGGCGTACATGTATGCGCGTCGGGTAGTGTATGCACATGTACGCCCGTGCACACCTTTTAAAATCTACCCCTTAATGAGGAACAAGGTCTTGAACGAGTAGGTGTGAATCGGTTATTTACACTTTTGAATAATAGAAGACTAGGGGGCATTCCATGAAGTTAGCAAGTAGCACATTTAAGACTAATCGGAGAAAATTCTTTCACTCAACGCACAATATGTTATGAACTCTGCTGCCCGCGGGTTCCCCCACGAGCAGGCTCACTCACCATGCCACCTTGTTGTGCCCAACACGGCCGGACACCGTCATCGGGCCTGCCGTCTTGGCCGGAGCCGCGGACTGTCTTGCTCTCACGGCCAGGGGCCGCCCCAGATATCCTGCTTCTATGCGGCACTGTGCCGCTTCTGACTTCTGCCATCTTCACGGCCGGATGCCACCCTCAATGCCATTGCCATCTTCGCGGCACTAGGCCACAAACCCCGGTCCCATACGGCAGCTGGACCCACCCCCCAGGGCTCCCCGCAGCAGCTGGAGCCGCTGCCGACGTCAGGGCCTGCTCCTCAGGCCCAGCCTGCGTCTGTATGCACAGACGCTGTGCAGGTCGCTGTCCACGGTCCTGCACAGCCCTGCTTCCTGCTCCTTAGGCGCCGGCGTGCGCCTCTCTGCCAGATTTAAAGGGCCAAACACAGGAAGTGTGCTAGCCCCACCTAGGGAGTGGACTTCCTGCTTGAGCCCTATAAAAGGGCTGTCTTCTTAGTCTGTCATTGCCTTGCATCTGAGCTCCTGCCTGCCAGAGCCTTGTAAGGTCTTCTGTTCTTCGTGGAGTTCCTCATCTAGTCTGCCTTCTACCACGTCTTCGTGTCTTGCCTGAGGTCCCGGTCCATGTTCTGATGTCTCGTCATCATCTTCCACATCCTGATGTGCCTGCCTTTCCGGATGTTCTTCCCTGCATCTTCATCTGGTGCTCCTGAGCCTTCTGTTCCTGTAGAACTGTGGTTCTCAGATGGTGTGTGCCCGAGAATGGAGCGGTCTGCAAGTGGGATTGGTCCCTGTGCTCCAGAGCCTCTGTTCCTGCCAGCCATAGATGGAGCTTCGGGTGACATCGATTCCGTCATTGGAGTTCCTCTTTGCATGGGTCTTCCCTGCGCTTGTCCCGCTCTCCTCGTGGTCCATGACCAGCCTCTTGGGGCTGTGTAGGGTGCGCAGTGGGACAGGGTGGTCCGCGACTCAGTCCCGCGGGTGGGCTGAGTAGGGCGCCCTGAAAGACAGTGCAAATGTCCTTCCTCCCAGCTGTGGTCAAGTTCCAAGTGTCTTCATCCGTGATGCCGTCGCATCGACCATAGTCCTGTCTGCGTGTCAAGGCCCGTCTGCCCTCGACCTCAGGCCAGGCCTGCTGCTCCATGCTGTTCCTCGCAGCAGGTCCGAAAGGGCTCGGACTTGTCGGAGGACCATTCAACTTCCAACATCATCCTGTTGGCCTTGGGAGCTTGCTGGCCTGGCAGAGGGTCAGACAGTCAGCCACGCTGGGAGACGCAGTCAACCCTCGGGTCAGTCCTGGACGAGGCCCAAGGGCACACTAAAACACCCCTTTCTCAACAGAAAGCAAGGCCTTAAGGCTGCCCCTCAACACAATAAAGCTCTGGAATTTGTTGCCAGAGGATATGGTTAGTGCAGTTAGTGTAGCTGGGTTCAAAAAAGGTTTGGATAAGTTCTTGGAGGAGAAGTCCATTAGGAGAAGGCTATTAATCAAGTTTACTTAGGGAATAGCCACTGCTATTAATTGCATCAGTAGCATGGGATCTTCTTAGTGTTTGGGTAATTGCCAGGTTTTTGTGGCCTGGTTTGGCCTCTGTTGGAAACAGGATGCTGGGCTTGATGGACCCTTGGTCTGACCCAGCATGGCAATTTCTTATGTTCTTAAGGGATTAAACTACATTGCCTACAATTTCTCCATACTCTGTAGTTCAAATCTAACTACAAAATCATTCTCCCAGTGAAGCATATATTCAGCATCTGCAAATATCCATTGTGCGTATAATTGTGGAACATAGCTGAGTTCCTCCCTCCTTTCTGTGCAGGAAAGATTTATTACAGGAATAGTTACTGGCACATGCTTAGACTGGACTCCTCATTAGTTAGGGCACTCTCACCAGTTTTTAGGGCAACAGCTGTTGATGGACATGTGCAGAGCTGACATCTCCTAAAGTGAGGACTGCCATACCAAACCCTTGGAGAGAGCAAAGGCTAGAATAACTTTTGATCTGCACCCCTGAACTTTTAGGACTGAAACACTGCAAAAGCTGCTGCTGGGAGAGCCTGGCGACTGGATCAGCTACGAGCCCAGATGTTAGTCAATGCTCCTCCAGTATTTCCTGAGAGACAATTCGGATGAAATGTATCCTCTTCATTTCCCTCATTTTCTTTAATAAAGCAAAGCCCGTCCTGCTTTACTTCAATTTCTAGCTGAAGATGAAATTGGGACAGTACTGCTTAAAAGGGTAAAGATACTGATCACTAGGGTACTTGTGCTTCGTTACCAGACAGATTCTTAATGCCATAAAATCAATGGATTTAGAAATTCTATTATCTAGCCTCAGTAAAACGTGCCAAACTAAAAACAACCCTTCTCTTTTTCTAAAGAATTTTGTTTTCAGTGTACTCAAGTGTGAAATAACTATTGTCTGTCTACAGGATTTTACCCCACTGCTCCATCAATAGTCCCTTGTGTGTTAGCTGAAGGGGATGAGAGGATAATTTAGTGTCATAGATGCTCAGTCTTGAGATTCCTTGCAACACCTCAATAATTCAAGCAAGATAAGAATTTCTCAGTGTGGCATACAGGGATAAAGCATATAGCTAGACTATGTAGGCCACTATTCATACAGCTCAATGGGCTTTTACTACTGGAACTGCAGATATTCCAGTTACAGGAAACAGGTAATAAATGAAGTGAAGGCTGGTAGAGTAGATCAGCACAAAGTGAACAGAAGGCAGTGGCAGGAGATTAGCTGGGATGAGTAAATAAGTGAGGCAAGAGAGAGGATGAAGGAAAGATCAAGTTAAAGATATCAGGTAGGATCAGGGGATGAAAAACGAAAGTAATTTTAAATTTTATAATATGCATTGCATAGGAGGAAAATGAAGGAACAATCTGGGGGTCAAAGAGAAAGTAAAAAAGAAAGAATGCGAATTTAGAAGGAAAAGAGCGGGTCAGTGACATCAATTGGAAGGTGAAGAGAAGGTAAAAGAAAAATGAAGAGAGAGGCCAGGTAAACCAGCTAGGATTGTGAAAGGCATGCTGGGAAAGAAAATGGCCAAGCGGTCAGAGAACTCTGGGGAAGGTGAAGAGAGGATCAAGGTCAAAAGCGAGATACATGTAATGAGAAAGCTCAGGTGGAATATAAACTGCACAGGCAAGCGAGCAGGTAGGATGCCAGTCCAGGGAGCAGGTAAGAAATCATCAGCTTATGTTTGCCTAAGGTGAGCAAAGGTAGCATGAGCTAGAAGATGGAGAAAGCAATGATTTGTGGAAACCGAAGAGAAAGTTGCATCAAATGAGAAGGCAAAGTTCCACGAAGCTACATGAAAACTGAAGAGAATCTGATGGGAAACGTAAGATAAACGAAGGAGATATCAGGAAAGGAGATGAAAACATGATACCAAATGTGAAGTAGCGACGATATGGCGATAAGAATGGAAGGTAAACAAAAGATGATACCATGGAAGAGGCAGAAATAAGATCAGCAGGATGGAAGTAGTATGTAAAGTTCAGGGAGTTTAGATGGGAGGAGATATCAAAACCTTATTGGGGAGGGAAAGAAATAGATGAAAGGAATCTCTCATGCGTCTCTCTGTACAGCACTGCATGTGTCTAGTAGAGCTTTAAAAATGATAAATAGTAATAGTAGTAGTAAGGTGAGATGAACAGAATCCTAAAGGAAGATAGGAAGGGAGAATAAGCAAATGCCAAAGCAAAGGTGAATTCTGGAGGTCAATGGAGCATCTTAAGGTACTGAACAGCATTCTCCATTGATAATTGTTAAGAAACATCAGCCATGGGGTTTTTTTGGTTTTTTTTTTTAATGTAGATTCCCAACTTCTGAACTTATTGTGAGAAATGACAGGAGGTGTTTGAGAAACAGACAGGTCAGAGGGCTCACTAATGCAGTCCTTCTCTGCCTGTCTCAGCTGGAGTGATTTAATCATGGATTGGATTCAGAACAAAGTTTTGTATTGACCTGATTAGCCTTGCACAGTGGCACACAAGGTTGTAAATTGCTTTCAACTTATATGTACTAATGAATTTCTACCTGCACCGGTTACTTCTGGACAGATATGGAGATTTAATGAATGCACTGTTTCCCAGAGAGCCAGTTTAATGAAATGAGAAGACGGCACAGCATTCAAAGCATGTGTCCCTGAACCCTCTCCTCCTTCACATCTGCAGCTTCATTAGAACTTTTTCAAAGCAAGTTTCAGATTTGAGTTGTCACATTTTATACCATATAGATTAGTAAGATTATAAATTAAAAGTTAACATGCACAAAAACAGCATGCTATGCACCAATGACTTTGTGTGCAGGCTAATCTAGTCCTCCCCATGTTAGTGGATGCATGCTAAAATTAATATTTAGCCACATTTAAATGAGGCAATGTCATAAGCAAATTAGACTTTAGCAGGCATGTGCGAAATACTGTGCTGTGCTTTCCTCCACATATTTTGTGATTGCCCACTATGGCCTAAAATTTAACACCTGTGCCAATAGGCTATGACTGAAAGGTTGAGTTAACATGGTGGATTTCATCTCCTAAACCCCTGCATCAAGATTGGATCCTCCTATTTAATAAGGATACCTCCCTTGTCCACAACCCTCCACCCTTCCAGAAAAGACTCAGCACTGACAATTTTCAACCAACCCTCCTAACAGATCCATATCCCTGCTCAAGGTGACTTCCTGAATTCATTCCAGAGGGTACCAATCTTCTCCAGCCAGAGGGACGAGAGCTTTCGTCCTGGACAAAAGCTCTCTGCCTGATAAAAAAATGCTGCTAGATGCTCCTTCCAAAAGGCCTTAGCTGGTGCAAGAGAATTTGGCACCCTAAGCAAATGTTCGCTCATGCGCCTCACCCCCTTCTCAACTTACCTACTGGCGGCAGCTTCAGCACCCTGCTCCCTCCTACTATCAGCAGTGGCTCCAGCACACTGCTCCCTTCTTTGGCAAGGTTAGATCTGGAACAGCACCCTTCTATGCCTCACATTGGCAGGATTCTGCTGGCAACACAAATGTTGATTTTCTAGGGGACTGTCTTGTTTGCCTAATGGAAGCACTGGTCCTGCAAAGAACTGGATCAGGTTATCTTGATGGGGGGTTCTGGATCTGCTGGGCTAGGGGATTCGAGGCTGTCTTAGAGAAGGGGGGAGAAGATCAACATCAGGAGGGTCAGGGCTGTCTGAAGAGAGAGGTTGTGTTAGCATTGAATGAGGGCAGTCTGTATTCTTATTATTTAACACTTTTATATACCGACCTTCATGAAAAAAATTTCATATCAGATCGGTTTACATGTAAACAAGGGGTAAAACTTAAACATCAATTAACCAGAGGCGAAAGTTACATATAACAAGGAATTAATAACTTGGGGGCTAGGTTAGCCAGAGGTAAAGGACAGCATAACTGAAAAACTAGATGAGGCAATGAGACCAAGAAACAGAGGCATAAATATGACGTTTAAACATGGCGGGGCAATTAGTCCGGTAAGCAGAGTCCTGTCTGGTTAACAATTAATGGTTTTGAAAGTTAAGGGAAGGCCTGGAGGAAAAGCCAGGTCTTAAGGTTATTTCAGAAGGTTCGAGGGCAGGGTTCTAGTCTGAGGTCTGTGGGCATATTGTTCCAAATGGCTGGACCCGCTGTAGAGAATGCTCGTTCTTTGGTGGTTGATAGGTGTGTGGATTTCATTGGGGGGACTTGCAGGGTACCTTTATACGCTTCTCTGGTAGGTCTTGAGGATGAGTATAATTTGAGTGGAATCTGGAGGTCTAGTTGTTGCTGATTGTGAATGGTTTTGTGAATTGTGGTAAGAGCCTTGTGCAATATTCTGTATTTTATTGGCAGCCAGTGAAGGTTCCGTAGTATGGGAGTGATGTGTCATCCTCTGTTGGTGTTGGTTAGGATTCTAGCTGCAGCATTTTGGAGCATCTGTAATGGTTTGATGGAGGAGATGGGGAGCCCAAGAAGGAGAGCATTGCAGTAATCAGTTTTGGAGAAGAGCATGGTTTGGAGCACAGTCCTGAAATCCTGGAAATGGAGGAGAGGTTTGAGCCTTTTCATAACTTGTAGTCTATAAAAACAATCTTTGGAAGTGTTGTTGATGGATTTCTTTAGATTCAGGTGGTTATTGAGGATTACTCCTAGATCCCTTACTTGTGTGATCTGGGTGTTGTCGGATGGATTAGGGTCGAGTGGTCGGAGGAGATGAGAAGCAGTTCTGTCTTGGTTGCATTAAGAACCAAGATCAAACTGGTGGGAAGGCGGTTAATAGCTTGAAGGCAGCTTTCCCAGTAGGAGAGAGTTTTAGACAGGGATTCTGTTATGGGGATCAGAATCTGCACGTCGTCTGCATAGAAGTAGTGGATTAATTTTAGGTTTGTAAGCAACTGACAGAGGGGAAGGAGGTATATATTGAAGAGGGTGGGGGACAGGGATGAGCCTTGAGGTACGCCTAGTGTTGATTTGATGTCTGGAGATTCTTATTATTAATTTTTACTTTAAAGCTCCTGTTGCTGAGGAAGGAATTGAACCATCTGTGTGCAGATCCTGATAATCTGATTTCTGAAAGCCGATTTAGCAGGATGGCATGGTTCACGGTGTCAAAGGCTGCTGAGATATCTAGAAGGACCAGGATGAAAGACAGCCCTTTGTCAAGGCCCATCAGGATGTGGTCAGAAAGTGAGATAAGGAGGGTTTCCATACTTAATGTTTTATGGAAACCATATTGGGATGGGTAGAGGATATTGTGTTCTTCCAGATAATCTGAGAGTTTAGTACCAATTTCTCCATGATTTTAGCCAGAAAAGGTAGGTTAGATATGGGGCAGAAATTGGCGGGTTCTCTCATGTCCAGGTTGGGCTTCTTCAGAAGGGGTTTGAGGGAGGCAGTGTTTAGCCTGTCAGGGTAGATTCCTTGGGAAAATGAGCAGTTTATGATGTTGGTCACAGGTCTGGAGATAGCATTCGGGATGAGAAGCAGAAGTTTAGTCTGAATGTGGTCTGTTGGGTGGTTAGATGGTTTCAGCTTCCTAAGTATGGATTTGATCTCTAGTGGGGTTGTAGGTTCAAAGGAGTCTAGGATAGCTCCAGCGTGAGGTGAGGAATTGTAGATAGGGAGGGAGGGATTTGCATTGGTGGGGAGGCGTGCTAGTGTGTCTGCAGTTTTTTTCTAGAAGAAAAGTGCCAGTTCATTTGCTTTGGATTGAGCTTGGTCGTCTGGTATGACGAGGGTAGAGGGTTTAGTGCAGAGCTTTCCAAACTTTTCATGTTGGTGACACACTTTTTAGACAAACATAATTTCAGGACACAGTAATTCATCTACTAGCAAACCAGAGGTTAAAGGTTAAATGAACAAAATGTATTTTGACAATTTACGTATGTTTCCTTAAATATATACATAATAAAATGTTTCACGACACAACCTATCTAGTGAAAACCTTTCATTTATATTAAAAATATATAATATTCCAAGATTAATGTTATTGTTATAATTTATGAGTAACAATAATAAAACAAAGTTATTGTGTTATTCAATTTACCTCTTTAATGAGATATATGAGCTTGATGGACACAGCTTTTGAATATTTGATGTTAATAAAAAAGTCCAAAAGGTTTTCTGCGTAATTTTAAAAAGCTGGCCAGTTTCACACTATAAAATTGATAGCCTCATTCAACTAATTCTATATGGCTATGAGAGTGAAGTCTGGAATTTATAGGAAGGGACAGAATGTCAATATAAATCCTGCACCTCCAGTTCTGTAACTCTCTGCATCCACTGAAATTCCCCCAAACAATGGAGCTTGGATGTTTCCCTTACAGCTCATCATACTAAAAGATATTTTCAAATTCTGGTGTCACTTCACAGTAACAGCAGCACAAACACCTTCCACTGCCAGGCACATTGTGAACTAACACAAAACCCCGCAAAAAAGACACTCAAAATCTATACTGCAATCCCATCATAACGTAACAGTAATAACACCAAGGACTCAAACGACAATAACCCTACCTGTGAAAAAGCAAGGGTAAATATTAACTGGGTCCTAGAATACCAATATACCACCTACTGAGGAAACAAAACAAACCAGATTGCTATAGATCCCTATGCTAGCATAATCTCTCATCATGGTCACACACACAGAGCAGAGACAGACCCTCACCAAATACAGACTACAAAATAAAGGAGCACAAATTAGACAAAAACTGAAATGGAAATCCCAAGAAGCCAGACTCTCTGTATTAACAATGGAAAAATAGAACCACCATTCCTCATAAAACATAAAATCAAGAAACATAAAGCATCAGTTATAATAGTAAAACCATACTAATAAAAGAATATTTTAAAACTATTGATAAATAGAATTTCTATTAATTAAAATCATATACATTTTTTACAATTTCCCAAACACCAATAAAATATTTCAAAACAGCACATTTATCAAACACCCAATAATTAAAACTAATAAGGATTTTAAAAAGCCCCTGCTGTCCATACTTTGGAGCTCTTGATTTCCAGTCACCCTGATATTGTCAAGGATTAGGAGGTTATCCTCTCTCTCTCACACACACTCACACGTCCATTCTCTCTCACACATACACTGTCACATACATACACATTCATGCTCTTATATCCACCATAACCTCTCGCTCTCACAAACACTGACACACTCTCAGGCTCTAAGACACTCTCTTCCCCTCCACACACACACCCCACACAAACTCTTACTCCCCTGGATTTTCTCATACACACTCATGCTCTCACTCTCTCTGGCTTCCTCACATACAAACACACACACCCAGGCAAGCTCCCAGTCATTCTCACACACTGAAACTGACCCCCAGGCAGGCTCCCATTCATTTTCATACCACTCCCTCACCATCCCCCAGGCAGGCACACATTCATTCTCTCACAGACCCCCAGGCAGGCACCAATTCATTCTCACACACACACCCATACACAACACACAGGCAGGCACCTCTTCTCACACATACAAACCCCAGGAAGACACCCATACATTCTCATACACAGGCACACCCTCAGGCAGGCACCCATGCATTCACACGCACTCTACGGGCCCTCAGCTTCTCTCTTACCTCTGGGCCTCCTCTTCACGGGTCGCTGCAGGATGGGCTCTGCAGCGGCCGCCCTGCTCTTCTCGGGCCGATCCGCAGCAGCGGCGGCCCTGCTACCGGGCTGCCTCCTCCTCCTCCTCTTCTTAGCTGGCAGCAACAACGCTGCTCCTCTTCTGCACGTGGCCGACGCTCCTCCCCCTTCCTGCCCGTGCAGCTCCTTCAATATTTTTCTTCCGAGGCCGCATGGGCAGGAAGGAGAAGGAGCACCTACACATTTAGATGTCCCCTTTTTCTTCTGGCCGTGGTGACGTGAGCTCCACCATGGCCTTGCCGATCTTCCTGCCGGCACGGAGCACAGCGATTCTTCAGTACTAAGCCGCCAGTGGGATTAGGTCCACCGGCGGCCGCATTGGCTCCCACTTGCCGGTGTGTCACGTGCACCGGGCTTGCGCGACACACCGGCACACTGCAGGCGACACAGTAAAGTGTCGCGACACACACTTTGGAAAGCTCTGGTTTAGTGAATTGGGAAACATATGAAAATAGGGTCCTGGCATCGAATTGAAGGTCGTGGATTCTGCTGGCATAGAAGTCTCTTTTAGTCTGTAAGATGGAGTTCTTGTAGAGATGTAGTGTGCGTTTGTAGTTGGCCAGAGTTGTGGAGTTGGGGGAGTTACGCCATTCGCTTTCTTTGTGTCTGAGGTCTTGTTTTATCTGCTTAAGTTCTGGGGAGAACCAGGGTTGCTTCTTTGTATGCGTTGAGTTGAGTATTTTCACCGCTTTAGGGCATAGTTTATTTGCAATTGACTCTGTGATATTGTGCCAGGAAAGAAGAAGGGCTGTGTTGGGGTTAGTGGTGTCCAAATTGTGGAGTTCTTTGGAGAGATGATCACTGAGCGTGTCAGATGTACAAGTTTTCCTGAAGTGGATGGTGGAGGGGGGCTGAGGAGGCTTAGGATTTCTGAAATCGAGTGGTCTGACCAAGGAATAGGGGTACAGATCGGAACATTGTTGTAAGAAATGTTGGAGTTGATGAAGATGAGGTCGAGAGTGTGTCCTGCTTTATGGGTAGGTTTATCTATGATTTGTTTAAAGCCCATAGCTCCAAGTGTGGTGAGGAGCGCTTCACAATTGGGGGTGGGAGGAGAGGTGTCTACATGGAGGTTGAAGTCCCCCATGATTATGGCTGGCGAGTCCATGTTGATGTGTTTGGCTATTGTTTCTATGAGGGGGGAGGCATTGGAGTCTAGCAGCCCTGGTGGAGCATATATTAGTAGAATTTGTAAATGCTTAGATTTAAAGAGACCTAGTTCAAGTTTGGTGGAGGTCGGGATCTTGACTGGTTGTGGATTGAGTTTGAATTCTTTTTTGGTGGCTAAAAGAAGACCGCCTCCTCGTTTATTTTGTCTGGGAATCGAGATTATGTCATAGAGGTATATCGGTAATTGATTTAGTAGGGCTATGTCCGAGATTTTTAGCCAGGTTTCCATGATGGCACAGATGTCTGGCTTTGAGTCTAAGAGGTAGTCGTTAAGGACGTGGGTTTTCTTTGTCAGTGACTGTGCACTGACCAGAGTAAGAGAGAACATTGTGAGTCCTAGCAATTGTGTGAAGGGGGAAGTCGTGATTGGGATGAGGGATCTGATTGTACGTCTTGAGGGTTGTTGAAAAGCCTTCGAGAGAGGGAGGTGTCGATGGTATATGATAGGGATAGGGAAGGTTTGCATGCTGTCTTCTCAGTGAATGGAGAGGTCTGGGCTTAACTTATGTATGAGCTGGTCTTTGGAGTAGATGAAATGTGAATGGAAAGAAGTTGATTAAAGAGTCTGTGAGCAGGAGTGAAGGGTGGTTGATGAATGGTCGTGTCATGATGAATCGTGAATAGTGTTGTGCTGCGTGTGTCCGTCTGCTGGAGAGCTGGTTGAATGAGAGAGCTGAGAACTGTGATTAACAAGAGTGCTGAGTGCGTCTGTCTTCTTAGGGGAGGGGTTGCAGCCTTGTTGGGAGTGAAAGGTCCAACCTTCATGGGGTGGTTGGAGGGGATAAAATCCTAACTGGCCTTTTCACTTCAGGTGGGTAAGCATAGGGAATTTCAAAAGGCTGCCAGCAAATTAAGTGGTATTTTAGCATGCAAGTTAAACTGATTTTAGCATGATTAGTGCATATGCCAGTAAGCTTAATATGCGTCTATTTTCATGATCGATTTTTGCATGCTTATGTAACATATGTTTCTCTACATGCAACATCAGGAAATATTTTTCCATGGAGAGTGAAGTGGGGGTGTGGAGTACCCTCCCACAGCAGATGGTAAAGTCTAAAATGTTAACAGATTTCAAGAAGGCATGAGATAAACATAGAGGATAGCAAATGTTGCTTACCTGATGTAACAGGTGTTCTCACAGGACAGCAGGATGTTAGTCCTCACAAATGGGTGACATCGAGGATGGAGCCCACCACGGAAAACTTCTGTCAAAGTTTAAACAGAACTTTGACTGGCCCCTACTGGGCATGCCCAGCAAGGCACTGACCCTGCAGCCAGCAGGGGTCTCCCTTCAGTCTGATTTTCAAAGCTACAGGCAGTGCCTAGAAAGTAAAAACAAAACGAACCCAACACCGCGGGGTGGCGGGCGGGTTTCGTGAGGACTAACATCCTGCTGTCCTGTGAGAACACCTGTTACATCAGGTAAGCAACATTTGCTTTCTCACAGGACAAGCAGGATGGTTGTCCTCACAAATGGGTGAGTACCGAGCTGAGGATGTCCTGACTTGCACCAAATGCACCCAACGACGTGCAACAGGCAGTACAAGTGGGGTGGAATTTGGGAAAGGGCATCCGCACCCTACCGGGAAGGTGGAAGGGTGTTGGTACATCAGGTTGGAAAAAGGTTACGCAAGACAGATTGGCCGAAGATGGAGTCCTGTCTTCCAGCTTTGTCCAAACAATAGTGGGCTGCAAAGGTATGGAGAGAACTCCAGGTTGCAGCCCTGCAGATGTCAGGAAGCGGCACCGATCGAAGGTGTGCCACTGACGTAGCCATGGCCCTCACAGAGTGTGCTTTGACACGGTCTTGGAAAGGAATGCCAGCCTGCTCATAGCAGAAAGAAATGCAGTCCGCCAACCAGGAGGAAAGAGCCTGCTTACCCACAGGTTGTCCTAACTTGTTAGGATGGAAAGAGACGAATAATTGAGTGCTCTTCCTGTGAGAAACTGTACGGTCTAGGTAAAAGGCTAGAGCTCGTTTACAGTCTAGGGTATGCAGGGTCTGTTCTCCAGAGTTGGAGTGGGGCCTGGGAAAAAAGATAGGTAGTATGATGGATTGATTGATATGAAACTCAGAAACTACCTTAGGTAAAAATTTAGGGTGAGTGCGGAGTACCGCCCGGTCCTGCAGGAGTTTAGTGTAAGGCGGATAGGTAACTAGGGCCTGTAATTCACTAACCCTGCGAGCTGAAGTGATAGCCAAAAGGAATAACACTTTCCATGTGAGATACTTTAACTCACAGGAGTGCAGAGGTTCGAAAGGAGGTTTCATTAGACGACCAAGAACCAGATTAAGGTCCCAGGATGGGGCCGGAGGCCGTAAGGGTGGCTTCAGATGGAGCAAGCCTTTAAGAAAACGTGTTACTAGGGGTTGTACTGAAATAGGGACACCCTGTACACCTTTATGGAAGGCGGCTACCGCACTGACATGCATCCTAATGGAAGAGGTTTTAAGACCTGATTCAGAGAGATGCCATAAATAGTCCAAGAATTTGGAAATTGGACAGGAAAGGGGATCAAGGGACTGAGAAGTGCACCATGATGTGTACCTTTTCCATTTGTATGAGTAAGACTTTCTTGTGGAAGGCTTTCGTGAAGCTATCAGGACTCGAGAAACGGAATCTGAAAGGTTGAAAGGCTGAAGGACTAACCTTTCAACATCCATGCCGTCAGGGACAAGGCTTGGAGGTTGGGATGGAGGAGGCATCCGTCGTTTTGAGTGAGCAGATGCGGGTCCTTTCCCAGAGGAATGTGCCTGCGGATGGAGAGATCCTGGAGTATTGGAAACCATACTTGGCGTGGCCAGTAAGGTGCTATCAGGATCATGGTTCCTCCGTCCTGGCGTAGCTTCACGAGAGTCTTTGACACAAGAGGAAGTGGGGGGAATGCGTAGAGCAGACCGGTTGTCCACTTGAGGGAGAATGCATCCCTCGGCCGAGAGTTCTGGCTCCGAATGAGAGAGCAGTAATCGTCCACTTTGTGGTTCTGAGGGGACGCAAAGAGGTCTATGCGGGGAGAACCCCACTTGTGAAACAGAGAGGTCGCTATCAGAGGATCGAGTGACCACTCGTGCGGTCGGAAGACACGGCTCAGCCGGTCTGCCAATACATTGTCTACTCCCGGCAGGTAAGTGGCCCTGAGGTACATAGAGTGGGAGAGGGCTTCCGCCCAGATCTGCGCAGCTTCCTGACACAGAAGGAAGGAGCCTGTGCCTCCCTGCTTGTTTATGTACCACATGGCCACTTGGTTGTCCGTCTGGATTAAGATTATCTGATGAAAGAGATGATCTTTGAAAGTGCGGAGCGCATAGCGGATTGCTCGAAGTTCCAGGAAATTGATCTGGTGTTCGGCTTCCTCGTTGGACCATAACCCTTGGGTTTGAAAATTGTCCACATGGGCCCCCCAACCGATGTGGGAAGCGTCGGTGGTTAGGATAACTTGCGGATCCGGTGGAAGAAAGGGTAAGCCCTGAAGGAGGTTGACCTGAGTCGTCCACCAAGTTAAGGATAGGCGCAGCGCTTGTGTGACTGTGATTATGGAGGACAGAGGCTGAAAAGCTTGAATCCATTGTTGTCGTAGAGTCCATTGTGTTACCCTCATGGCTAGTCTGGTCATGGGAGTGACTTGAACCGAGGATGCCATGTGTCCTAGGAGAACTAGGAATTGGCGAGCTGTGGCAGTGTCTTGAGACTGGAGCTGGTGAGCTAGGGACATGAGAGTTTGGACCCGTTGTAGCGGAAGGTAGGCCTTTGCCTGTAAGGTGTCCAAGTCTGCCCCAATGAAAGATAAGGTTTGAGATGGGACGAAGCAAGATTTCTCGTAATTGACAAGAAACCCTAAGGAAAGGAGTGTGTTGATTGTCAATTGTAGGGAGGACCGGGCAATCTGAGGGGTGGAGGCCCTGATCAGCCAGTCGTCCAGATAGGGGTATACGTGGACACCTTCCTTCCTGAGGAATGCTGCTACAACTACGAGGCATTTGGTGAAGACCCGTGGAGCAGATGCCAGACCGAAAGGCAGTACTCGGTATTGATAATGGTCGCGGCCTACGAGAAACCGCAGATATTTGCGATGGGATTGTGTTATCGCAATATGGGTATAAGCTTCCTTGAGGTCGAGGGAGCATAGCCAATCCCCTTTCTGCAGCAGAGGGAGTAACGTGCCCAGGGTTACCATCTTGAATTTTTCTTTTTGAAGGTACTTGTTGAGGGCTCGAAGGTCTAAAATTGGACGTAGCCCTCCTGATTTCTTTGGAATTAGGAAGTATCTGGAATAGAATCCCTTGCCTCGTTGAGAGGGAGGAACGAGTTCTATAGCATTTGATTGCAGAAGAAGAGATACTTCCTGTTGTAATTGAGCCAAATGGCTGGATAGACTCCACGCTTGAAGCGGCGGGGAGTCTGCCGGAAGAGTTATGAAATTGAGGTGGTAACCCTGTGCGATAATCGCCAGCACCCACTGGTCTGAGGTAATCCGTATCCAATGCTGTAGAAAGTGGCACAGACGACCCCCTACAGGGATGTGGGGGAGTGGGATATGGCATGTGCTCCGAGTCGGGAAGTCAAAGGCCTGCCGCAGGCCCGGGGGGTGGGGCTACAGCAGGTCTTTGTTTCCGAGGTTGGCGTGGCTGAGGTCTGGTGGAGGATCGAGCCGGACGAGGCCTAGTCGACGGAGGGTAATAACGACGTGGCCGAAAGAATGACTTTTTGGAGTCCTTCTTAGGTGGTGGTTTGGAGGATACCTCAGATGGAACAGACGAAAGTTGTTTCAACGTCTCGTGGTGATCCTTCAATTCCGCCACAATTTGTTGAATCTGTTCTCCGAACAGATTATCCCCTAAGCAGGGTAAATCGGCTAGACGATCCTGAACCTCTGGGCGAAGGTTGGATGATTTTAACCAAGCCCAACGTCTGGCTGAGATGGCAGTAGCTGAGACTTTCGTGGAAGCATCGAAGATATCGTAGGCCGTTCGGATCTCGTGCTTCCCAGCTTCAAATCCTTTGTGAAGGAGGGCTTGAAGCTGTGGCTGGTATTGGTCCGGTAAGGTGTCAGCGTAGTCCTGCATTTGTTTAAGGATAGCTCTGTTGTACTGAGTCATATAAAGTTGGTATGAAGCTATACGAGATATCAACATAGCCCCATGATACACTTTCCTTCCCACACTATCAAGAAATTGGTTGTCCTTGATAGGGGGAGTGGAAGAGTGTGGCTTTAAACGCTTGGCTTTCTTTTGCGCAGACTCAACTACAACAGAGCGATGATCCAGTTGAGACTTCTGAAATCCTGGTGCTGACTGAACGAGGTAGGTTGAGTCAGCTTTTTTATTGACTGGTGACACAGATGAAGGTGATTCCCAGTTTTTCTTTAAAAGATCCAGAAATACTTGGTGAATGGGGATGGAAGCGATGATCTTGGGGGCATCCAGAAATTGGAGCAGCTCCATCATTTGGTGCCTGTCATCGGTCTCAGATTGCAGCTGAAAAGGCACAACTTCTGACATCTCCTTTACAAAATTTATAAAGGAGAGATCTTCAGGAGGAGATCGTTTTCTACTCTCTGTAGGAGATGGTGGGGATGGTAAATCTGTATCTGAAGATGAATCATCACCCCAGGTATCATAAGGATCATGTAAGGTTTGCTGTCCTGAAGGACCTGGTAGAGGATCCAAAGGCATCGATGGAACCGGTGCTGCAAGCGGAACAGTGAACGGCATCGAGGGCTTCGGGGCCACCGATGGAATCGGTGCCGATCTTGGAATCGATGGAGCCGAAGGATAAATCGGTGGAAAGGTATGTGAAGGCACCGATGGAACGACACCGGACGGAGGAATCCGGAACGGTGTTTCTCCTGTCGATGAATGTCCTTCCGGAGATGATGGTGTAGTCGGTGCTAATGAAATCACCGATGGAAGGGCGCGCATAAGTGCCTCCATACGATTTAGTATCGGTGCCAACGCTTCCACTATAGGCTCGGTGGTCGGTTCCATCCTCGGTGGCAGAGTCGGTGCTGAGGTCGGTGCCTGAGGCGGTGCCGGAATCGGTGCCGGAGGCGGTGCCGGTGGAGGCTGGAATCTTCGCATCGCATTCTCGATGGCCTCCTGGACCAGCCGGTCCAGTTCTGCCCGGAGACCAGGGGTAAGCATACCCGGCTCGACGGGAGAGGGAGGCTGAGGCAGGGCCGGAGGGACCACCGTAACCGGTGGGATCACGGCCCCCGCACCCCGGGAGGGTGAGGGTTTCCTCGGTGCCTGCGAACGAGACGTGGACGGTGCCAGGTCCGACCGAGGCTTTTTCTTCGGTGGCTCGGCCTGTTCAGAGGTCGATGGTTGCGGATCCTCGACGGGCCGAGACTTGTGCCGTCGATGGCGATGCTTATCCTTCCGATCTCCTCGGTCATCCGGGGAGGGGACAGGAGTCGACGGCCGAGAAGTCATCGATGGTGGACGGTCACCGGCGGGTTGGCGATGGTGGTGCAACTTCGACGGTGCCGGTTCCGATGACGTCGATGCTATCGATGGCGTTGGGGTGGGTGCATGGAAGAGGAGCCCCATCTTCTCCATCCTGGCCTTGCGACCCTTAGGTGTCATTAAGGCACATTTGGTGCAAGTCAGGACATCATGCTCACTACCCAAACATAAAACACAAACCCTATGGGGGTCAGTGATGGACATAGTCCGGGTACAATCCGGACATCGACGGAACCCCGTCGCCATGGCTTAAGGCCAAATTTAGGCGCGGGCTCAGTAAGTTCCCACAGGCCTCAAGGGCCAAAATCGACGGCCGCCGATTAAAAAAGGGAAAAAACTTACCGGTTTCCGCGAAAGTGACAAAAATTTGTCGAAGGGAGACCCCTGAGGGGCAAATTTTCTTCGGATAGAAAAATACCGAATTCCTGTCAGGAACGTGGTTAGAGAGCTCCTTTCACCGCGTGGCAACTGCTGCGCGGAAAAAAGAAGACTGAAGGGAGACCCCTGCTGGCTGCAGGGTCAGTGCCTTGCTGGGCATGCCCAGTAGGGGCCAGTCAAAGTTCTGTTTAAACTTTGACAGAAGTTTTCCGTGGTGGGCTCCATCCTCGATGTCACCCATTTGTGAGGACAACCATCCTGCTTGTCCTGTGAGAACATTAGTTACCAAAGAGTGAAGAGAGCAGAAACATGCCTTAGTGGCACATATGACTCAATGAGTGCTGGGGGTTTCCAGAATGGATAACAAAGTGAGTAATATGAAATGTTAGAAATCCTAATGGTAACATGCAACCATGGAGCTGAATCTATCCAGCAGGCTGCAAGTACAGTAAGTCCAAGCAGAATAATCATGTAGCTGGGTCTGTCTGGCAGACAACAGAGGGGAACTAGGAAACTGGATGTTTAGCCAACCGCCACACTAATACACTAAATTTAGATTTGTGGTTAGACATGGGAAGGGGGTGGGTGGGTGTGCTGGCTGTGGGGATCTTGTATGCTCATTTACCCAAGATATTAGAGCAAAAAGGAGGACAATGAAAAAAATTGTCCTGAATAAGGAGTTAAATTGTACACGTTGCAACATTCTGTGGATTAAACTTGTGGATAGGAATAACTGGGCCATCTGGATGGGTCTGTTTTGTCATTTTCTGCTATCATCTTCTATGTAAGGCCTCTTAAGTCATTGTATATGATTGGATCTTCTCTGCAGCTCAATTCTAAGTAATTGAATTTAAAAAAATTGAAGTATATAGTGCCTACAAGGCTCTAGTCCCCCTTGTGGCATGTGGTGTAACTCTAGCATTAATACCCATCTGACCTGTAGAGTATGTCCTGCCTCTGATAACATGCTATCACGTGGGGCCCTCTCCATCTTATAGCAGCATTTTGAAATAGGGGAGCATACTACTTCTCTAGTTCCCCTTTAGACTATGGAAAGGTATTTAATATATTCACAGCCTCTAATTCCCTTGGTAGGTTGTGCCCCTAGGCCTTACTGGTAGAGCAGAAACAAAAAGGCCTCAGCTTTCTATAGTATCTCCATTTTCTTCCTCTAGCCTAACTCTGGTTTGGATGCCTGTGGAGTTCTTATTAGAGGCAAGCCAAAAACAGAACATTATTTTATTTACAAAAAAAAAAAAAGAAACAAATAAAGCGCGGTTAGCTACCGAACAAACACATACAGGTAATAACTACATTTTCAGCCCTTTTGTATGTCAGCTGTAAATTAAAAGAGAAAGAGAAATTGCAGATGGATCCGTGGCTGGTAATTTGATTTCCTTTGCTTTTGTGTGGGCTGGTGTGAAGTATGTTTGTGTCTCCATGTGTGCAAGCATAGACGTTGCCAATTAACCCTGCAGCGCCCGTTTTACAAAAGAGATCAGGCATGCTCACCAGAACTAAGAGAAAAGAAAAGCGCTCACAATTCTCCTAATGAGCCCCTTTGCTTACACACTCCCCCCCCCACCCACCCAGCCACGAATCCATCACTCCCAACCTCTGCGTGCACAGGTTTCTGATATCTGCTAGTGAAGTCTCGTTAATTAACTATTCAATCCGTGAGAATGGCAGATAATTAAGAAGTAATTGAGAGAACTTCCCCCTGATGCAGGAGGACCTCTGTGTGAAGAATAATGGGTGAAAGTGGTTGATGTTGGCAAGGTGTGGTTCAGGAATAATTGTCAGCCACCCTCCTCCCGCTCCAGCCAGAATTTTCACTTCTGCCTTTGCAGAGTCGAACAAAGGCAGCCATGAAACCATGCTCGCTTTTGTCCCCTTCATACTGTTTACAGCTGAATGAGATGCATCTCTACTGAAGTACTTTAATATATGCATTATTCTTTCAAGGCTGAAACTGAAGTGGTCTGCTAGGCACCCTGAATACAAATCAGCTTTGGTACAAAAGGTTGGAGGGCCATGATCTGCCTGAAAAACAGCTTGGATGCCTGAGATCTCCCCCAAGGATTGTGCAACCTGCAGGATTTCCATCTCTCTTTTGCTTGGGTGGGGAATGGAAAGTCGCTCTGTTTCATAATCAGAACTCAAAGCATCTGCCAACAACCTCCACCAGGTAAATAAGGTCCCAACCATTCTTTGACCTTAAGGTGATATAGTACTGCTCTCCATGCATAAGAAATTGTGAGCCCTCTAGGAACAGGGAAAATACCTACAGTACCTGGATGTAACTTGCCTTGAACTACAGTGAGCTAAATACACAAAAATAAAATAAACAGCTTCTGGTTTCTCTTACTAGTGTGAGCACAGCAATTTATCACAGAACTTAGGGAGGATGACGACAAGATGAGGCACCATTAAGAAAATAAAGGAAAACAGACAGATAGCAATCAGTCACTGTTTATCAATCTTAAATTCTCAGTTCTAATTCTCACAATTTGAAAACTTTGTTTTATATAACATTTTGAATTTTTTTTTCAAATGTGGGGAAATAAACTTGCAATACTAAAGGAAAGGCTCAGTTTGGTGGCTTGATTGCATCGGACTTTTCCTGTTGACTAAGACCAGAGCCAACGGATTCTCGTGCAATAGCCTCACTAGCTTTGATAGATGTTTAAAAATTTACAAAGCTTGGTGGTAAGATACAGTGGAGAGGGAAGGCACACAGGTGCTGGATTAAGTATAGGAACTTGTTTGAGCAGGATGGTAATGAACCAAAGAGGAAGACAACAAAAACTGACTTGGATCAAGAACAATATGCCTACAAGCATTCAAAGCTTCTATGGTAGGCAACTGGGATATATCTTTGGCAGTGCAGACTAGAGATGTGAATAGTGTGCCAGATCGTCTTAACGATCAGATTCGGCTGGGGGGGGGGGAAATCTGATCGTTAAGATATGTGAATTGGAATCGGAAACGTTTCCAATTCACATCGCTAATTTTTTTTTTAGGGAGGCCCGCGCCGCTAAAAACAAAAAACCCACCCGACCCCACCCTCCCGAACCCCCCAAAACCTTTTAAAATTACCTGGTGGTCCAGGGGGGCCTCGGGGAGAGATTTCCTGTTCCCAGGCATCAGCTGTTCTAAAAAAAAAAAAAAAAAAAAAAAAAAAAAAATATGGCGCCGATGCCCCTTTACCCTTACCATGTGACAGGGTATCCGTGCCATTGGCTGGCCCCTGTCACATGGTAGGAGCACTGGATGGCCGGCGCCATCTTTAAAGATGGCGCCGGCCATCCAGTGCTCCTACCATGTGACAGGGGCCGGCCAATGGCACGGATACCCTGTCACATGGTAAGGGTAAAGGGGCATCGGCGCCATATTTTTTTAGAACAGCTGATGCCTGGGAACAGGAAATCTCTCCCCGAGGCCCCCCTGGACCACCAGGTAATTTTAAAAGGTTTGGGGGGGAGGGGTTCGATTTAAAGGGTCGGGTGGGTTTTTTTGTTTTTTTTTTTAATCGGGCCATTGGCGCCATTTTAATGAGTGGCAGCCAAAATGGCGCTGATGGCCCGAGAGCGGGAGATTGCGCCGGGACCCTCCCCCCCCCCCCACTGGACCACCAGGTAATTTAACATTTTGGGGGGGTTCGGGAGGGTGGGAGAGGGTAAGGAATTGGTTTTAAAGGGTCGGGGTGGGTTTAGGGGTTGTTTTGGTGTGCAGGTTTTCCCGCCCTCCCCCAAATAATTCCCGTGCCCTATTTAACGATACAATACAAATGCCCCTGACTATAAATCGGGGGCATTTGTATTGTATCGTGCACTCTAACGATTTAGGACGATTTTAAAATTATCTGACGATAATTTTAATCGTTCAAAAACGATTCACATCCCTAGTGCAGACTGATAACTAGGTAGACAGGATGGGCCAATTAATCCATATCTGCTTTTGCCTATTACATTACTATGTACTTGCTGCTGCTGAATTAAGCAAAACCAACTTTACCTTCTTAGGACTCATTCTGCTATAAGGGGGAGAATTATGCTTCTGTCCTGCTTCATAATGCCTCCAAACCCTGGGATGGCATTATGGCAAATAAATAAGGGACCATAAAACAATAATCATAGTCAATTAATAAAGCTTAAAATACTTCATCATAGTGTAAGCAATCTATAGCAACAGATATTCAGCCTTATAATGGTGAAAGCCCCTAGCAGTCATTATTCACATCAGAATATTACTGTTCAACTGATGTTCTGGCTTGAGCACCAGTACATTATCGAATGGTAGAATACCATTAATGATGAGCCCTCATTCAAAGAAACCTATGTAACACTTTTTTCCATTATCTGAGATCAGGGTCTGGCAGTAAAGCTTTGTTATTTTGTAGAGGAAAATATGATTTTGCAATCATGTAAGGGATAAGTAAAGAGAAGCATTAGTAAAAAATATAATAGGTTGGCTTGAAGAAGAGCGTGTCTCCTTTATAACTTGAACAGTTTCCACATAAAATTGCTCGGTGTGATATGTTTAGTCACTATGCTGATGTTCTCCATAACTAGAACTGGCTCTCCTTCCAGCAGCCAAACACATCGTCCAAACTACTGGACTAATTCTATCTTGCCACACCCAAGCATGGCAGAAAGGGTCATTCCCAGAGGCAAAGTATCTGTGTCTTGGGGAAAAACACTTTAGTACATCCAGCAAGTGGCATGTTGCTCCTGGAGGCACATAATAGAAGAATAGGAAATATGCCATACTGAGTCAGAGCAAGGGTCCATCAAGCCCAGCATCCTGTTTCCAACAGTGGCCAATCCAAGTCACAAGTACCTAGCATGTAAAAAAAAAAAAAAAAAAAAAAAAATAGATCCCATGCTACTAATTCCTTATTGATTAATAGCAGTTTATGAACTTCTCCTCCAGGAGCTTATCTAAACCTTTTTTAAACCCAGCTACACTAACCACATCTTCCAGCAATGAATTCCAGAGCTTAATTGTGCACTGAGTGAAAAAGATTTCTCCAGTTTATTTTAAAGGTGCTATCTGCTATCTCTTTTTATTATCTGAAAGAATAAATAGCTGATTCACATTTGCCTGTTCAAGTCTTTTCATGATTTTGTAGACTTCTATCATATTCCCCCTTAGCTGTCTCCTCTCCAAGCTGATCATCCCTAACCTCTTTACCTTTTCCTAATAGGGGAGCGGTTCCATGCCCTTTATCATTTTGGTTGCCCTTTTCTGACTTTCTCCAGTTGAACTATATCTTTTTTTGAGATGCAGCAACCAGAATTGCACACAGTATTCAAGCTGTGGTCTCACCAAGAAGCGATACAGAGGCATTATGACATCCTCTATTTTGCCATTCCCTTCCTAATAATTCCTAACATTGTTTGCTTTTTTAAATGTCACAGCACACTGAGGAAAAGATTTCAAAGTAATATTAACTATGACAGCCAGACCTTTTACCTGGGTGGTAACTACAGAATGGGTTATTTTCGCTACATGCAACACCTTACACTTGTCCACATTAAATTTCATCTGCCATTTGGATGCCCAATCTTCCAGTTTCGCAAGGTCCTCCTGCATTTTATCACAATCTGCTTGTGATTTAGCTACTCTGAATAATTTTATCCAGCTGCAAATGTCATCACCTCACTCATTGTACCCCTTTCCAGATCATTTATAAATATATTAAAAAAAAACACTGGTCCATGTACAGATCCCTGAGGCACTCCACTGTTTACCTTTTCCACTGTGAAAACTGACCATTTAATCCTCTTCGTTTCCTGTCTTTTAACCAGTTTACCATCCATAAAAGGACATCGCCTCCTATCCCATGATTTTTTAGTTCTCTTATAAATCTTTCATGAGGGACTTTGTCAAATTCACCACATCTACTGGTTCACCTTTATCCACATTTATTCACCTCTTTAAAAAATAAAAAAGTAGCAGATTTGTGAAGCAAGATGTCCCTTGGGTAAATCCATGCTGGCGTGTCCCATTAAACCATGTCTATCTATATATTCTGCAATTCTTTATAATAGTTTCCATGATTTTTCCCAGCACTGAAGTCAGGCTCACTATAGACTATAGTTTCCCAGATCACCACTGGAGCCCTTTTTAAATATTCATGTTACATTGGTAACCTTCCAGTCTTCAGTACAATGGATAATTTTGATTGGTTAGAAATTACTTGTAATAGGTCCGAAATTTCATGTTTTAGTTTTCAGAACCCTGGGGTATATACCACTGGTCCTCATGATTTGTTATTCTTTAGTTTGTCTACTTCATCTTTCAGGTTCACTGATTTGGTTCAATTCATCTGAATTATCGCCCTTGAAAACTGTCTCCAGAATGGGTATCTCCCCAATATTCTCATCAGTAAACCCCGAGGCAAAGAATTCACTTAGAGAAAATAAGGCCATTGCAATAAAACTAAGTGCCCCTTTAACCTTTCGATCATCTAACGGTCCCAAATGACTCCATCAGAGGCTTCCTTTTTTGGATATATTTTAAAATGTTTTTATTATGAGTTTTTGCCTCTATGGCCAACTTCTTTTCAAATTCTCTTTTAGCCTGTCTTATCAGTGTTTTACATTTAATTTGTCAAGGCTTATGCTTTATCCTATTTTGTTCAGATGGATCCTTCTTCCAACTTTTGAAGAAAGGTATTTTAATTAAAATAGCCTCTGTCACCTCCCCTTTTAACCATACTGGCAATTGTTTGGTCTTCTTTCCACCTTCCTTAATGCATAGAATACATCTGAACTGCACTTCTAAGATGGTATTTTTTCTTTTACAATGTCCACGCCTGTTGTACAACTCTTAACCTTCGCCCCTGAACCTTTCACTTTTTTCTATTTTGCTAATTTTATCAAAGTTTCTCTTTTGAAGTTTAGTACAGTGCTGTGGATTTACTTATTGACACCCTCCCTTCCAGTCATTAATTCAAATTTGATCATGTTATAATCACTATTGCCAAGCAGCCCCACCACAGTTACCTCTCTCACCAAATCCTGCGTTCCACAAAGAATCAGATCTAAAATAGATCCAGTTCCATGACAAGGGAAGGATTGCTCCATGAAGCAGTCAGTTATTCCATCCAGGAACTTTATCTCATTAGCACGTTCTGATGTTACATTTACCCAGTCAATATTGCTGTAATTGAAATCTCCCATTGTTACTGCACTACCAGTTTGGTTAGCTTCCCTGATTTCTCTTAGCATTTCATTGTTCGTCTTATTTTGGCCAGGTGGATGGTAATATACTCTTCCCAAAACATAAGGGATTTCTACCCATAAAGATTCTATTGTGCATTTAGTCTCTTGTAGGATCTTTATCTGTATGCCATCCCAGACATAAAGCACCATCCCCCTCTCCAAATTGCTCCTATCATTGTGATATAATTTGTACCCTGGTATAGCACTGTCCCATTGGTTATACTCCTTCCACCATGTCTTTGACATGCCAATTAAGTCTGTCTTATCATTCACTGTTATACATCTTCTTAAACTTCTGGCATTGGCAATCAGACATTTCAATTTGTGTTGTTTGTATTAACAATCTGCTTTTCAGTTGACAGAGATAATTTGGAATCATTTAGCTCCAGTGATTATTTATAGGCACATGGACTACTTTAGCTTTTATTGGAACTCTTGTTGGGATGCCATAACTCTCCTGATTCATTGGTATCTTTCGAAGATACCTCCCTTCGAGCCATGCACTGCTGAGCGAATGTCGGCTTTCCCCTTTGTTCTAGTTTAAAAGCTGCTCTACCTTTTAAAGGTTAGCACCAGCAGCTTGATCCACCCTGGTTAAGGTGGAGCTTGTCCCTTCAGAAAAGACTCCTCCTTCCCCAAAAAATTGCCTAGTTCCTTACAAAACTGAATCCCTGTCGTTTACATTGTAGATTTTTTTCAGCACCCTTGATAGGTCACTGACTTGCTGCTGCTTTAGTCCTTCATAAAAATTAAAAAAACAAAACAAAACCCCAAACAAAACATGTACCATCTCCCCCATGCATCAAGATGGTACTGATATAGCAGAAGGGTTGGTAGAAAAAATGAAGCATGATCTAAGACAGCTTGAATTGTCAAGGATCTGGAAATAAAATTTACTGTAAAGTAGTATAAAATCATGCATTTGGGGCATAGAAATCCAGGAGAGCAATACTTAAAAGCTTTAAAAAATGGATTGCTCGCTCCATCTTAAATTCTAGGAGAAATACAAACACCACACATCAAACATAAAAACAAAGTAACAAAACAATAAATACTGATTAATCTGTCATCTATTTTTAACCACATTGCTTCAACTCACAAATACTAGTTATTCAATTGGGACTGTAACACGGCAAATGCCTTATTAAAAAGGACTGTCTTGTGATTCTTCTGAAAGCATATCTTGTTGGGACTCTGTCCTCAATGAATCCGGTAGAGCACTTCACATTTTTGGACCCACTGTTGCAAATATACCGTCTCTATCTTGCACATATGAGTGACTTGGTGAAGTGTGACATACTAATGTGCTCAGCATGGGAAAGAGATTTTGGTTCAGTAACAGCTGATGATCTCCAGAAAGGAACTAATGCAAGAAGGCAATGGCAAGAGCTGGAAGAATGCTAAGAGGCATAGACTAGAGTTTAAAGCAGCAGGCAGAGAACCAGCAAAATCAGGATTCAAATTCCACTGAAGCTCCTTGTAACCTTGGGCACGTCAGTTTGCTCTCTATTGCCACAATTAGATTGTAAGCCCTCTCCTGGGCAGTGACCTATCTACTGTACCTGAACTGTAATGATCCTTGAGTTAGGGTTCTAGAAAGGTGAATAATTAAATCTGAATTTAAGAAGTATTACCATACCAATAGAGATATAAGGAGGCAATTGGCAAGACCTCATCTGGAGGATTGGTTTAATTCAGTTAAGGACTACAAAAATGGTTTAGACTAAAATGGTGTAGACTACATACTGTAAGAACACAGCTTCCCAAATCAAATCTGGTAACCCCCACAGTTAGTCTGGTTTTTAGGATATCCATAATTAATATGTGCAAGATAGATTTGCATACACTTGAGATTTAGTATATGTCACTATATTTCTTTAATATTTATTGTGGATATCCTGAAAACCAGACTGAGTGTGTGGTCCCCAGGACAGGTTTGGGAAGCCTTGGCTCAAGGGAAAAAAAAAAAAAAAAAAAAAGGAGTGGGAAATAGGATAGTGACATTTGACTATGTCAAAGGTATCAATAACTCTAAAGAAGCAAATATTTTTCTTTGTAAAGGCAGTTCTGGAACAAGGAGGTCCTGATGTGAATATCAAAGTGAGTGGACTCAGGAGTGACCTCAAGAAAATATTTCTTTACAGAAAGGGTAGTGGCCAATTGGAACATCCTTCCAGTGAAGGTCGAATCAGTAACAGAGTTTAAGAATGCATAGGGCAAGCTGGAAGGATGTGACAATAAAGCCCGAGATCAAGTGATCTCTGTGGTATTGTATTAATAAAGGGCAGACTACAAGGGTCTTCTGATCTTTAAGAGATAATTTTCTATGTTTCTGTGAATGAAAACAGATTACTCAGCATTTCCCACACGTCTTGAACAGATCCCAAAAGTAAGTCGCTTTTGGAAAAAACCCCAAATTGTCGCTTTTGGAAAATTGCTCCCCTTTTTTTTTTTTGCTTCACCGCTGTCATCTCTTCTCCCCTCCTCCCGGAGCAGGGTGTGAAAAGCAGCCTTGCTCCGGGAGGAGGGAGAACAGACTGACAGCGGCAAAGCAAAAAAAAAAAAAAAAAAGGGGAGCCACGATACCTTCTTGGCCGGTCGGGTCGGGTCCGGGTCAGGTCCGGGCTGGGGGAAAGCTTGCAACCTACCCTTACCCCCTGCCTCTACCGCAGGGTCAGGGTAGGCGGTAAGTTAGCAGGTTAAACGCGCGACAAAACGGCAGGGAAAGGTAGCGATAGTCGGGGCGCGGGTTACGGGATGCTAGGGAATAGCTAATTCGCTCGTTTGCATGCAATATGCATGCCGCGTGCGGAAGGGGTTGGCTGGGGATTTTAGGACACGGTAGGAGTAGGTTAAAGGGGATTCGGGATCGCAGGAAGGGCTAATGCGGCCGGAAAGTGAGTAGAGAGCCGGTTAGGAACGGGGAAACCGCAGACGCACTTTACAGGATAGACCTGTAACAGGTCGATACTCTAAGGCCGCGGTAGAAAGAGTGCGGCATTGCCAGGCGCACCCTCGTTCCCCGCACGCACAGTTCTCTTCACCTAGCGCTCGATACTCTCTTCTAATTGCATGCAAATGCATGCCGCGGCTGCGAAGCCTTAGGCAAGCGTTAGGCCCGCGCAACCCATTTTACTGTATAGAGCGCCTATACAGTATCCTGGGTTCGCGGGCCTAACGCTTCATGGCCGCGCTGGTATCTGTCATTTCAAATGACATTTGAAATGACAGGTACCAGGAAGTGGACAGTTATGTTCCCCGATGCTCGGCAAACTTTCCCCCAGCCCCCGCTCACCTGCCCTGGCCCCGTCCGGTCTCTGGTGCAGCCCCAGTCTGTCTCCTCCTCCCGAGGCAAAACAAAACAAAAACCGAAAGAGTAGCAAGGCTCGGGCCTGCTACGATAGTCCCTTCTCCCTTCTCCTCTCGATTTCGGCGCTCAAGGCGGCCGGGTGGGCTGGGCATGCATTCATCCAGGCAGAGGGAGCCGGCGGCGAAAGCGGCCTCCGGCTCCCTCTGCCTGGATGAATGCACGGCCCCCGCCAGCAGTGAATGAATGCCCATGCGATTTCGGCGCCCAAGGTAGTCACATGACGTGACGTCACGCCTTGAGCGCCAAAATCGCACGGGCATTCATTCACTGCCGGCGGGGGCCGTGCATTCATCCAGGCAGAGGGAGCCGGCGGCAAAAGCGGCGGTTTTCTGATCAGTTTATATTCCGCACATCTAATAGACCAATAAGAAATATCCACCAAGCCAAATTAGCCTCGCATCCACTCAAACACGTATCCACAAGAGAACGTGCATTCTCTATAGCTGGTATCAACATCTGGAACAATATGCCTTTGGACTTGCGTCTGGAATCCTGCCACAAAACTTTCAAACAAAACCTCAAAACATGGTTGTTTGAACAAGCTTTCTATCAATGATCAATAACTAACCTTAAATTCAGTTTTCCTGTATAATTTTTCTCCTACACTATGTTCTTCTTTCCTACATCTGATATATCTACCTCTATGCCATCCCTGCTCCATGTTCTTCATTACTCCCCTTGTTTATTTTACTCTGCCTATCCCTCTGTTCCTCATTTTCCACGCCTTCCCTTTGTGCTATGCTGTGAATTGACTCGATCTTGACAATGGATCTTGCCTTCAACAGGTTAATGGCTTAAGTTACGCTGCGCTTAAACATTCATTGTTGATTATAAATACAGAAGCTATAGTTTGGTCTCTGGAAACTGTTACTGATGTAAAACCTGAAGCTTTTGATTGTTTAATTACTGTATAAACTGTTATATGTAAAGCCTGTTGCTAAGTTATTGTTTACTGTAAACCGAGGTGATGTATATCTATACGTACCGCGGTATATAAAAATCTCCAAATAAATAAATAAATGAGCAAAAGTCCCTTAGGTTTTCTTAAATGCTGTGTAGGGGGGAGGCAGGGATCAGGGTTACCAGAGGAATGACAGACAGCATCAGTGATAATTATTTCTAGGAAGCTGGCAATGCTGACAGTCTCAGAAACCCTGCCACATGCCTACCATCTTTCCCCTAGGGAAATGGGAATAATGGTAGGGGTCTTTGTGTGGCACTGTCTCCCATTCACACACCTCCCCCCAATACAGTATTGCTCCCTCTCTACTTCCATCTCACTCACACCACCTTCCCTTTTCATTCCCTCACTCCCCCTCTCTTCTTCACCTTTCATTCACCCAAACTCCCTTCTCTTTCTTTCCCTCTCATATTCACTCCATTCCCTTTTGCTTATCCCCATTTCCCTTTCTCTCCTCTCACTCCAACTTCCCTTAACCCTTTACACATTCCCTTCCCCATTTCCATCTATGACTTCTCTCACATACTCACCCTCTTCCTTTCCCTCTCTTCTCACTCACTCTCCCTCCTTACTGCACCCGCTCCTTGTTCTACTTCCTGTTCTTAGTGGGAACTTACTACACTGCTGCTTGAGACTGTCCTCCGGTTGGTGGGGAGTGGGAACCCCACAGTACATTAATCCACGCTGGCTAGGATCTCTCTCTTCCTGTTGGCAGGGTTTGGGAATCTTGCCAGCACATCATGAAAATCAACCACAGAGGTCTCTCTCTCCCTGTCTGGCTGGAAAGTGAGGTAAGTCACTGCAGTGATACTGTCCCAAAATGTTGCCACCTGAGGTGACCACCTCACCCTGTCTAATGATAGCACCACCCTTGGTGTCTCATACTGAAAATCAGCAGATGGCACCTAAATTCCCTGACCCAAGCACCACTCACATTTTGAGTGGCAATATTCAGCCACTCAGCCCCACTATTTTTTTTTTTTAATGTTGATTTAGCTGCTTAATGCCTGGGTGCCTAGTTTGTTTGAAATTTACCCCCTTGCTATTCTTCCTGAGTACCAAATCATGCTTCTGAGCACCACTCCTTGTGATAACATAGGGACAGAAGCATTTTCACAAATCAATCCATCTAGCGAAAAGGACTATATTTAGCCCTAACCAAAATGATAATTAGAGCTCAGCAGGGACAAAAGCTGTTCTCTTTAATAAATACTCATCACAACCTATCCATTAGGAAATCACATTGGTTATTATTATTATTATATTATTTCTAATTGTGATAATGCTGCTTTAGCTAAGTGACAAGAAGCTGTTTGTAACCAAGTAAAGCAGGCTTACAAAGTCTACTAGGGAGATATTTCTTCAATTAACAGCAAGGAGAAGATATTTCTCACACACAGTCCTTACTGCAAAGCAGCAATTGATTGCTTCTCTTAATAACTTCTTAATTTTCTTTTCTACCAATCACACAGGAGTAAATTGTTGACCTTGGTTACTTTGATGAAGTGGTGTTACTGCTTTTCTGACCTGGCTGTCTTTTACCCCTCCCTCTTTTTGCAGATGCCCCTGTTAATTTACATGAAAATGGTTGGATCAGGATGGGAAAAGGAAATAAAATGATCAGACCAGCTAAATGGCAACTTTAGAAAAAAAAATAATTTCTGAATCTCTGGTGGCTTCTCCCCATGCGTCTAGAAATCTCATAATCTCCCTGCTTGAATTAGCATGGCCTCATTACAGAAACGGAATTGAGGTCACGCAAAACAAAAGGTTGTGGTGGGCAGAGGAAGAAAACTTACCGTGTTTGAAAGGAAGGTGGCCCCATCAGCTGCTCACAGAGAGCAAACATGGCATTTTAGAGCACCTGAGTGCATCATTGAATGGCAGGTAAGACCTGAAAATGTAGAGATGTCAAAATCTCATTAGAAATCTATTAAGCTAAACATCAATGTGCTGAGCTGCAGAGAGGTAGATGCAGAATCTGCAGTGTTTAAATTCCTAACAGTTGGGCATATGTAGAGGTCAGATTCAGGCTCTGAAGTGAAACATATCTACATGACGCTACAGAAGTTTCAAGAACTTATGTCCAACCCCAGAGGGGTGGATATTTATTCCTCATAGTTTTATCACAGGCTGCATCTCACTAGAAGTCCTATTATACTCAAGACTGGTTTCTGGCAGACTACATGGGATGCAGATTTGCAACAGCATGACTCAACATCCTCATGCAAGACAGACACCATCCTAGCAGAGTCATATTCACTTCCATAGTCATTAACAGCATTGCCCTTTTTAAATGTGAAAATTACGCCACCATTGCAGGCATTGAAAGCAGGGTCACTACACTAGCCCCAGCTGCAAAGTTCTTGTCCTAATTCCAACGCACAATGCTTGGAGAAGGTGGGGCAAGCAGAGCATCAGCCCTGGGTTTAATGGGATCAAATGATGCAGCCACAAGGCTGAAAAAAAAAAATAGCCACACCACCCCACTCTGATGCTGCCCATGGGGGGACTGAAGAACCACTGCTCCTCACATGCTGTGAGTGACTGGAGCCCGGAAGATAAATGGTGGTGCTGCCTGCAACTTCCTCTCTACCCTCCTCACTGAGGTAGGGGTCCCACAGGTGAGAATGACTGGCCAGAATAGCCCATTGAGCTCAGCAGGTATCAAGGTGACTCCTGGAAGGGAAAAACCCTTAAAGTTCACCTGGGAGCTACTCTGAAAAGGCTCCCACTCGAATAGACCAGTTGTGCCTTAGAATGACCTAAGTAGAGTATTACCACTTGACTGGCTCTCAGAGCTCGTGAGAAATCAAGAGCAACGGCCTGTCAGAAGTGATGATATGTCTTGGAATGAAGAATGAGGGACATCCCTTGTGGGGGTGAACAATTGGGCATCCAGAGGGGAACTCATATGGGTTGCCCTGGAACCCAGTCAAATCTCCCCTTCTTGAAGGGAGAGGAGAATGGGAATCAGGGCCTCCTGATCCTAAAAACCGTTCAGTTCTCCCATTGAGAGTTGATTTACAATCACTGATCATGGAGGTTCAGAAGCAACCAATCTACCACAGGCAGCTACCCTCAGATGGGGTAGGTCACAGTAATCGGAGGAGCCCCAGCAAAAATGTTCCAACAATGCTGCTGCTGTTCCCCGGCCCTCGCCTCCCAGGAGATGCACAGATTCAAAGAATCAAGGCTCCATCTCAGAGATAAACATGCCAGGGATGGGACCTTAGGGCTTCTCCACAAAAGGGGTTTGTGACATGGGAGGGATCGAAAAACATATTCCTCTTCAGAGGGATGAGAAGACTCCTGACACTACCCTCCCAGTGTCTAATCCTCTTAGAGTTCAATCAGGAATGCAGTCCTAGGTCAATCCTGTGGCTGTATCACACAACCTCTTGTACTCACCATGAGGGAAACACCCACACAGATACACCCCTACAGCAGAGGGCAACTGGAAAAAAAGAGGCCTCTGCTGTAAAAACATGCTGACCAGTACTCATACAGTGGTATTCACTTGCTGGAGTAGTTGGCAACACGCTGTCAAAAAGGCAAACTGTGTGATGAGGCCTTCCCTGCCAGTGCTCCTCCAGCACTTTGCAGTGCAGAACTGACAAGGAGACAGAGCCCATGATGTGACTATGGCAGAACCCTGGCTTGGTTGAGAATTGCACAGACAGGGAGAATGCCACCTACCATGTTCCGAAGTGCTTGCAGTAGATGCCTTGCCATACCCAACTGTGCATGCTGTACTCCAGTCACCATAACTCCCAGTGGAGTGCATAGGAACCAGTGTGATGACAGCATCCCAAGTACCACTGGAGTTCTGGGTATGGAATGGTGGTTGGTGGCATTCTATGACGTTGCCCCCTCCAGTACCTGATAACACTCCAAGAAGCTGGACACAGCCCTTGAAACTGCATCAGGAATGGCTCACCACTATTTCCCTCATGGAATGACAGCAAAGTCCATGGCAACTGACAGTGCTCATGGTGCTCTACAGTCATTCATGCAGCAACAGACTGAGTCCATTGGTGCCCACAGTGGTTATGGCACCCATAAGGCCCATAGCGCTTTTGTGCTCACCAACGATGGATCAAATCCAGGGCAACAGATGACACTGCACCCAGGGCTTTGATGGCATCAACAGCCCAGCAGCACCAGTAGAGACCCCGGTGCCTGAAAGCATCAATGGACTGGTGGTACCAAGCATGCCACGGGTGCCTGAAGGCAGAGCCTCTCCAGCCCTGACATGCCTCATTGGTGCCTAGAGAAACCAATGACTGCCAGCACCATCAACTGTGCCCCTTGGCTCACCTATCCACACAGGACATCGATGCTCCAAGCTCGATAGAGTCCCTCACCAGCAGCTATGCCTGAAAATAGCCTTGCTAGTGCTCATTAACACCAATGGTACAAGAATCCACGTGGGGCCTCCGATGCCTCCTGACCCCAGTGGCTCAGGGCCCCCAAGACCATCAGCTTCCATGATGCCAGATAGCCATAGGCCAGTGATGGGACAGCATAATGCCCCTCAGTGCTCCATTAGGACACCACCGAGATGCCTTGAGGGCACCAGACCACTACACTGTTATGCCTTGGCATACTAGGGCACCTTGAGTAAAAGGCAATGGATGGTCAGAAGTCGAGGCCAGCCACCAGTCTGCAAAGAAACAGAGCCTGCCCCCAACCGGTGGGTCTTCCGGTACCGAAAGAGGTGAATGGCTTATGCTGTCTCACATCCAGTCAAAACCCCATAGCGGGGCTAGCCTGGGGCACTGGCTGAGGCAAGGGGCCCCACTATTGTCGAGATCTACCCCGGCACTGGTCTGCTGTGGCCGAGAGTGAGGGGCAAGAGAGTAGTACTTCTTTGGTCTGTAGAAGGGTCTCTATTGCCCTGGCTGGGAGGACCTCTTAGACGACACCAATGAAGCTGAAGCACTGGTTGAAATCAATGAATCAGATTAATGGTGCATTGGTCACAGAAGCGCATGGGCAAATGTTACTGGGCATGGCACCGAAGGTGCAGCAGCAAACTGCTTGCCCAGGCTCCTGTTCACCCTCTCTCCCAGGGAGACTGCACTGCCATCACCAGCAAGCAAGAGGGGAGGCTACATCATCCAGGCTCCTGCCCATGGAAACTAGTTCTTTTGGGTGGGGGGAGGTGAGCTCTCCCCCAACAGGAACGGTATTGGTCGTTGACCTCTTCACTGTCTGACCTCCATCAATGCCAATTGATTGGTAAAATGACATGGAACTCTTGCCCAGGTAGAATTCAGGTGCGTCCTCAGCTCTATATACAAGCTTCATAGTATTAGGTTACAGCATTTGGTAAGAGCTGCATACATTACCCAGAACTAATTTTTTTTAATTTAAGACTAGCAAAGCTGCTCATGTACTAACATTGGCAAACTGTCATATGGCGCTGCCTGACACAGGTCAAACAAAACTTGGTTAAAAAATAAATAATAGACTTCAAAGACAACTCCACCAAATGTTGGAGTTTAAGATCCAGAGTCAGCTACATGAGCTGTTTGTTATCAATGGGTAAATGTTTTGTGAAATGTGTGTTTATGTGCACTTGAGGTAATTGAGTGACTGAGTACTTTGGCATGAATGTCTAACTAGGTGTGTGTCTTGTCTGGTCTAGACACCTGTATACATTTTTCAAATAGCAACATTGTTCCTTTCATTTTACAAATAGCAACATTGTTTCCCTTTGTATTTGTCCAAGTTCAACTTCACTAATACATTATATCTGATGATTTGAGCTGGTTCACTCATTCAAATGTTCTTTAGTGATTATACAAAAGCCTTAGTCTAGTTACAGTTTATTTTTGATTCTCTATGTTTTATTTGCAGGAACGAGAAGAGTTCCCATGGGCATGGCTAGGTCAATGGGGGGGAAATGGGTCCGTGAAGTCTGGTCTTACACATATTAAATAATTTTGGTAAGTACTATTTGGATTTTGCTGGGTTTTTTTTAATGCTATACATATCTATCATTAGTGCTCTTCTCCCCTCAGTTGGGGGTTTGTTTTGGTGTGTTTTTTGAGTACTTTATCTTGTATCTAGCCCGTGTCTGTATATATATAAAATCACTATATAGTTGTTAAAAAAAAAAAAAAAAGGCAAATAAAAAGATTTTTAAATGTTCCTAACAATTAAATATATAACAAAACACAGAAAGGAACAATATTGTATATTTAAAGATACATAAAAGAAATTTTTATGCGCATGTTATAAAACCAGATGTACATTTGTGCGTGCCGGGTAGCGCACGCATATGTACGCCCACACGTAGGTAAGAAAATTTATCCCTAAATGTGTCCATGTACCTTGCACCTCCTGTTTCTGTGGGTAGGTGGAGGGGGAACAAAACAATGCATGCACTTTTGGAAATAAAAAATGTTCACGGACCCATTTCCCCCCCTTGACCTAGCCATGCCCATGGGAACTCTTCTCGTTCCTGCAACTAAAAATGCAGGTGCTATGGAAACCACACATGCTTTTAGCAATTTTCAGTCAAGCCATTTTATCTAGCCCATTTTTGACTCACTGCTGCACAAAATTCTTCACGAGTAGCCATGACGGCTACTGATATGCAAAAAGAATTTTCATTATCCAGTGCGATAGTGAAATGAGGATATCTGCTCCACCCTAAAGATGGGCTCTGAAATCACTAGCAATTTATACAGATGGGACAGTTAACTCTGTGCTCTTTGAACAACAACCTGCACCAAAATAAACAAAGTAAGCATGCCCAAGTGCCTCTTCTTTCATAGTGACTGACCCTGGAGAAAACATGACAGGGTCTTGCATAGTTAGCAACAGCAAGAAGAATCAATGGAATTGCTTTCCATGTAGTAATACTTCCATACAACTTATCTTCACAACCAACTGGGTCATTTCATGCTTTCCACCAGAAGGAAGGGGTCATGTAAGAAGGAGAGAAGAATGGGACATTCTAGCCTAAGTCAAGTCACTATTAAAGGAGTTAGGCTATGCAGCACTTCCCACCAAATTAGAAGAAATAAGGATGAGATATTTTATCGTATCTCATTTTCTTGGTACATAGTCACATACACACTATTAAAAGCACTGCTCGCATCCTTCTTTCGTAATGACAACACATACTATTGTCCTTGATCCATTGTTGGGGAAACGGCAAAATAGGACACATGTTAGCTAACAGTGGTGTTGTGTTCTTCACCTGCCTACCTGCACAGACAAGCTACACTGTTGATGGAAGAGAAAATGAAATCAGCCTTTCATTTGATTTTCCTGATGCCATCGCGGATACCTATTCTGATAAATCACCCTGCTGTCCCCATGTTTCCCTTCATGAATATTCATGCTCCACTCCTTGTAGCTGCAGATAGGCATGCCACTTCATAATTCAGAAGAAAAAAAATTAAAAGACAAATGTATCACCGCTGCGTTCTCGATCTTCTTTTCTATCTCAAACAATATTCCCACTGCACAGAGAGGATAAAAAAAAAACCAGAAATAACCTAACACTTAAGCAGTTCTAGGATCCCTGCCTGCTTTTTTGTGTTTGTTTTGGGGGCATTAAGAAACCAGCATGAAAGACAAATTGAAATGCCTTCTCATGAGAGTCTGGATTATTTTATGCAAATAAACCAATGCATGTGAACATATGAGCCCCCTTCAATCCTTTACACAGTCTATATATTCCTGGAAAAGAATAGCATGCAATGCATAGCTGCATTGCAAGTTTCTCCTACTGCCTTGGAGAGTAGTCCAAATTCAATGCCAGTCAATCTTTTCTACCTGCTGAGACAGCTATCCAGGGTACCATTCGGAAAGGAGTCCTTAGACTCAAACCACGCCACTATACGGAATAATCAATGATGGATAACTCTTAGATATCCTTCATACAAGAATATATGCAGAGTGAGGCTGACAGTAATTGGCCCTCGCTAATTAACAAACACTTCCTCCCCCAACCAAGATGAAGTCAAACTTTCACTAATTTTAAAGACGAGGTCTTCCTTTAAAAGCACAACTAACTAAGCTGCAGCAGTTAAGTATGCAATTGTAACCCCCCCCCCCCCATTTTGTTTAGTAGATAGAATATGGGACCACACAGTTCCTAGGATACTATCAACATCTAGAACCTCTAGTTCTCTCTTCCATTGAACTACACTAGTAGCTCCCAGTGCAGTATGATGTCAGGCTTCACCGGATGGGAAGAAGTACAGATCTCAGAGGCCCATAGTGCAATGGTGGGAATTTGTAATACAGTCACTCAGTCTCTCCCATGTCTCAATCATTAACCAGTAGATACCGTACAGAAGTTCAGTAGGCCTGAATGGCACAAAAAAAACCAAAACAAAACAAAAAACTATTCACAAGTCTACAGTTTATTTGATCTGAATCAGTGTCCATTATGCCCTCCCCTTGAAGGATGGCAAAATTCTCCTCTCTCAAGATCATGACCCAAAGAGAAAAACAGCACAAAAAAAAAAAAAAAAAAGGAAAACCCTTCTTGGCTTAAACTGGATTCCAAACTCTTCTTGTCCAGTAGTCTCTGTCCCACTTTTAACTGCAAGATTGAAGCAACTGGAACATCCAACAAGGGTGTATTAGCTTTCCTGTTAGGAACTGGCCAAAAATACAAAAACTTCTAAAGTCGTTCCCAAGTCTTCTACTGGTGAGCAGTGAGGCCTATCTAAAACACTAACTCAAAAAGCCCTCCTCTCCAATCTGCAGCCTAAGAGGATCTCCCTTCAGCATGCTCAGAAACTATAATACTGTATATACCTCCCAAGCCCATCCCAAAAAGGGGATAGTTAAAAGCTAGAGGATCCCCAAACTTGCAAAATGTTTAATAGTGTGCAGTCACCGTTACACAATCATGCAGCAAAACCAGTTCAGAGACTGAATCAGAATGTTTGTCCTGTTTTATAGTCTGATACTCATTACAGAAAGTAAAAGGTGCCTTTTTATTATACCAATACACAAAGTATCTAAAGAGAGCTCAAGAACATATAGATGATCCCTTCTTTAGTGCCACTTCTAAAGAAGGACTCTATATGATCTCAAGTGTCCAAGTACAAAATGTATCCAATCAGCATCACAGTCTGCAAATAATTATTTTCACTAGAACCTTGTCCTCAAGAATTAGATATGCATAATTAAGCTGTGGAATTTGCTGCCAGAGAATGTAGTCAAGGCTAATAGTAAAGCTGGGTTTAAAAAAAAAAGGTTTGGAAAAATTTCTGGAGACCAGGTCCATTAGCAATAATTAACCAGGTAGAACTGGGGATCAGTAATTCTGAGAATGAGCAACAGGGAACAGATCTCCTCATTAGGATCTGCCAGGTAATTCCAAGTGACCTAGATTGGCCACTGTCGGAGACAGGAGGTTGAGCTCCAAGGACAATTGATCTGACCCAGCAGGGCACTTATGTTAAGAAATTTATGGAACTCTAGTACCAGTTCTTTTCTCTTTAATATGATCAGATTGTTTGATTTTGCATATTTACCCTCTCCCCAAAGATTCATACTCTATGATGTCAGCCAGACCAACAGAGCTTTAAAAACATCAACAAAAAATTATATATGCAGTAGAGCTGTTTTTAAATAGGATCTTTTTATACCTTTTATGTACCTTTCACATTTACAATAATTCGTGTTGAGCCTATATTCTTAGCAAACCTTTCAGATTATGTACCATCAAGGTTGCTTTGATCATCCCAGCAAACTTTGTCTGGATTAGAAAAAGTAAAATTGATAAACACTAGGCAGAGAGCAGTAACAGCACCTCCATATTACTTATTTCTGTGGAATATGATGCCTGTTGAAAAGTTGATTGAGCTTAATTATTTTACCTCATGCAAAAAAAAAACAAAAAAATGAAAACTTGTTTTTTCTAAAGCTTTTTTCTGAAGTGGAAGATATCTGGACTGGGGTGCACATTTTCTGAAATGGGGGTCAGTTGTTTATTTAGGTAGGTAGGGATGTGAGGGAGGGGACATGTGGGTTTCAATTGTTTTATTGGTGAGTTCTAATTGTTGCTTGGCTCATTTCTTGGGGCAGATATGAGATTGTAACTCAGCCTGGGGCTTTATTGGTAGGGCATGAAATCAAATGTAAACTAAAATAAATACATACATTACATTGGTTATTGGGTGATTAACACGGGTAGACAATTCTGGTCCTGGACTGCCACAAACAGGTCTGGTTTTCAGGATAGCCACAATGAGTATGCATAAGATATATCTGCATACAGTGGAGGTAGCACATGCAAATATACCTCATGCATATTCAAACTTTTTTTTTTTTTTTTTACAACCTACTGGAAAAAAACTTGTCCCCCTTCCATGCCTCCCCCCACCAGTCTTACCGCAATAAACCCATTCACATTACTCCAGCCCCTCAGCTATTCCCCCCACACTCTCCCCTGCCTCTCATTCATTCCATTCTCTAAAGCCCTCTCCTACCACTACCCAATGCTTTCGCCGATGTCCTCTTTCCCCATTTCTTTGATCTGGCTCTATGGGGCGGCTCTTACTAAGAGTCAGCTGCATGGTGTCTGCACTCCTGTATTTCTCAGGGACCACCATGAGACAGTGTGAGAGCTTTAGCATTGTGTGTTTCAAACTTACAGGTAGATGCCATGCAAAGTCAGATTAAAGAAACGACTGGAATGAGGATGGTGTGACTGTTACTGGACTATCATGACTCAAGATCATAAGAATTGTCATAATGGGTCAGACCGAGGGTCCATTAATCAAACAAGTAAAAATGAGTGTGGTGCCAGGTTGGAAAACCACTGATAAAAGTAAAAGCTGAATTAAAAGGGGGGGGGGGGGAGGGGAAGGAATTCTGGGATAAAATAAAAAGGGGAACAATAATGAGACAATCTCTCCTGGCTATAAACAGTTCATAAGATTCTGTTTACTTTGTCATGTGGCATAATATTCATAAATTTGCATTTATATCTGGGCTCAGCTTCTACAAATAAGTTAGATAAACACTCATGCAACTGACTAAGTTGTGGGTACATCTCTGCCATCTACACATATCTAACCACACTATTTTATTTGAATATGTGTCTGTTTGGATTCATAAATTGCACATTTTAGTCATTTTGCAATGTGGGTAACTGTGTTTGCTTTGCTTGCTTAAGACCATATCCCAGAATGTTTACATTTAATATGTAAAAGGATTATATGAAGCCCCAAGGGATACACTGCCAATGAGATTGCTGAAGTGTTGGGCACGTTCTAGTCATCTTGTCCTGACTATCTCACATAGGGAAATGTCAACGGCACATTTTCACAGCACAGAGCAAAGGAATGCATGTTCTATAATACTTATATAAGAAAAACAAACATCTCCCCTCTTCAGTAACTGAACAGCTAGTAATCTGAAATTTGCAGATGTATTATAAGAAATATGGGGGGTGCTGTAAATGCTTTCGCCGATTGTAGGAAAGATGCCATCTCACAATGGTGGTGGGGGGGGGGGGGGGGGACGACCTGTTAGCACTAGAGAGCTTCATCTCATCATTCACCTTGTCAACGATCATGCGGTGCACACCTACAAGATGACACTGTCCATAAAACCCACAAATTTGTTACAAAGCGCTGAATTAACGAGTGCACCATACTGGGAAGAATGATGTCATGGCACCAGCTGCAGGAGTGCCTCAGAACTGCCACTACATGCATTCCCTTACATCACAAGTTCCCTTATTAATGGCTGAATCTAAGCATCACAGGGAAGTGATGGATACTTTAGTGTATACTGAAGAAGATATTGAAACCCCCTTCACAATGTGCCAAGACCGCCTTTTCCACAGTATGAGACTTTGTGATTAAACTGCTCTTTGCCATCTTCTCTGAAGGCCAATCTTAAATCAATTTTCTCTCCCTCTCTCTCCTTTCCTTTTATCCTTTTCCCTCCCTTGCTCTTGCTGTCAGAACAAGCATACCCAGGAGAGGTGACTTTTCATATTTGCACTTTCCTATATTATTTAATCAGATGGCTGTGGTAAAACAAGGTTTGCTGGAGGTGGGAGAGAGAGTGGTGGGAGAAGGAATCAGAGGCTGAGAGACGGGGACAATCCAGACGTGAAAATGTCAGCTGATCCGCTGGGAAGTATTCCGAATCGGTCTACAACAGCTATCCGTATGCTCTTAATTACAATTTTGTATTTCAAGAGTCACAGTCAAAGGGGTCGCTGTACAAAGAAGACAGGAGAACAGATTGTGAACATGTGAGTAAATATATGTTACACCAAAAAAAAAAAAAAAATGTTCCCTGCCTAAAACTCACACTTTTGGAAGGCCAGAAGTGTGAAATTGCTTTGTATTCTGCGACTGCACCAACTATCAATTATCTACAGCTCCTGCTTTCAATAGCTTCAATGAGCAAAGCAAGCGGTAAAAGTGTGCAACATTCTCATCTTAATACACAGGTGCCTTTAAAGCACAGGTTTTTTTCCCACATATCTGGCTGCATATGCATTTATGTACCTGCAAATATGAGGAATTTTTTTTTTTTTGTTACTTCTCTCTCAATTCCTTGGTGTCATGTTTCCGATGGCGGCACAGACCAGGGCTTCATCCTAGGACTTTTACTGCTAAATGATGGAGCAATGCTGGATAAGGAGCTTGGGGTGGTCCAGGTGGGGTGGAAGGGTTTTTCAGTTATTCAGGTACACATACCCAGAGAACTCTAAAACCTAGCAGTTAAGGTTTTCAAAATTATTTGGGTAAGTTTACCAAGGTAACGTTATTCAAGGATATTCAGTGGGATGTTTATCCCGCTGAGTATCCCTAATAATTTTATGCGGATAACTTCAGCTGGATAAGTTATTCATTTTATGGTTTGAACATTGAACTCTGCGAGGTCCATATTCAAAAGCATTTAGCTGGCAAACTCACAAGTTAGCCAGCTAATAAATATTTGGGCACTTATTCAGCTAAATTCTAGCTGGCTAATAAGATAGCCGGCTCAAATTTAGCCAGCTAAGTTAAGAGCATTCTGGGGGGTGTAATTGGGAGCAGCTGAGTTAGCAGACTAATGTTAAATGGCTACCTTCGACATTCTGAGGTAGTGGCTAACATAACCGGCTAAGTCTGTTTGGGACAAAAAGCTATCATAGCTAGCCGGCTAACTTTAAGACAGCCAGCTATATTCAATAGTGTAGCTGCACTATTGAATATTATATTAGCCCCTAAAATTAGCCAGATACATTTATCTGGCTAACTTTGCTATCCGGACTGTGTCTGAATATAGACCTCTGTGTATAGATAGCTATGTTTCCTGCATATAAAAAAGGCGGTCCAGGGATGGAGTCGGGATTTATGGTCACACTTTTTTTTTTTTTTGGTAATTTCCTGTTTACTGGATAATAATTTCAGACAAACGAAAAATCATCTCGTGCACACAAATCCACATATGCAATCCAGGAGCAGGTGAATCTTCATGTAGGGAAGTTTGTGCACGTAATCTCCAAGAATTTTCAAAGTAAAAATGCAAGCGCACTTTTACTTTGAAAATCTGTGAAAAATCTGAGGGTGAGAAGTACACACAAACATTCCTATCCTTATAAATTACCATCTTAAACTCTAAACTCCTTCATGCAATTTTGTCAATTTCAAATAGGTGCCACTGCTAATACCTTCTGGAAAAGGAAAGGCAGGTTGCAGCAGACGTAGGATATATTTGTTCCAGAGCCAAGTAGCTGCTACAGGTGCAAGTACCAACTAAAAACTATATAGCTGCCTCCTGAGCTAAAAATGCATCCGTTGATGGCCCTGGGACTTTCAGGCAGTGGAGCCTGCTGCGGAGACCCTGTGAGTTTCAGGCTATGAACCTGGCCATGGAGCTACAAAGGCTGCTGGTTCTCTAGGGAATCCTAACATCTACACTAGAACGACACACGCTTCTGTAGCAGCCCAATTGGACCAGCATTGGGTGTGCCCCAGAAGGTACACAATTGCTGTTCCAACAACCTTCTTGACATCTGCTCCATGGAAGCACTATTCATCCAGCCTCTGATCCTGACTTTATGCCAGTTTCTTGCCTTGCTGTCTCCTTCCGTAGTTCCTGCCTGATAAGTCCTGTTCCATTGTTCCTATCTTGCTATTTCATTCTAGTGTTCTTGCTCCATAACTCTCTCCTAGTTCCTGTTCAGCACCTGGGCTCCACCCTTTTATCTTGGGCCAAACCTTGATTGATGAGCCCTGATAGCCCCAACAGCCTCCAATTAGTTTCTTATGATGTGGAAGTGCACCCAGAGTTACCTAGCGATCATCCAAAGGTGAACACATATAAAGCTTGATTTCTGAAAGGTTGCCTCTCATACCATGTCCAGGGAAACTATTTGATAAATTGTGATCATGGTGTTTTAAAGAAACATCAGTCCCTATGTTCTTAACTCCAAGACTCCAAATCTCCAGGATTTGCAGCTTCATAAAAGCCATTTGACAAAGTTGAGACTACAGTAAATTAGTAGATAATCAACAAAATAATTTTTAAAAATCCCCTCTAATTCAGCTCTGACACTCCTTGAAGGGTGAGAACAATCTACATAGGGTCAGGAGGCTTACATTAACTCTTGTCCATCACTGGAAAGCAACAATTGTACTCACTGATTTGCAGGGCTTCTGCCAGTTAGTGTCTGAGGTACTAATTGTGGTGGGCTACTTTATTTGCATTTTCCAAAGGAAAGTGGTCAGATGATTGCATGAACATGAAGACATAGGATAGGAGGCAATGCCCTACTGTGACTGGTAACTGGTTAAAGACAGGAAACAGAATAAGATTAATTGGTCAGACTTCCCAGTTGAAAAAGGTAAATAATGAAGTGCCCCAGGGATCTGTACTGGGTCGGGTGCTGTTTAATATATTCATTAATTATCTGGAAAAAGGGAGCAAATTTGCAAATAATTCAAAATTATTCAGAGTTGTTAAAAAAAATGAGTGGATTGTGAGGAACTTCCAGATGGTCCTTTTGAGACTGGGGGATTGAGCATCTAAATGTGGTCACGTGCAGAATGATGTACATAGGGAAAAGAATAATCCCAACTACAGATGCACAGTCCTGGGTTCTGTATTAGAAGTCACCATCCAAGTTTCAGGAGGAAAAATCCATGAAACATTAACAACCGGGGGAATTTGGGAAAGCCACCGCTTATCCCTGGAAGTACACAACAAGGAAAGGATCTGGTTGTCATTGGGTAGTTCTCACCCAGATTGACTGCTGCCGGAGACAGGATGATGGGCTCAGTAAACCTTTGCTCTGACTCAGCATGGCATATCTTTTGTTCTAATGTCTGTCCCAGCCTTGTTTCTTTTTTTAAATTCCATCACATAATATAGCTTTCTGGTACATACAGATCCATCCCCTCTATTGAGGCAAATAAATTACAAACCCCCCAAAAGCTTTGGGATGTGGATCAACATGACAATAAAACTTAATTCTCTAAAGGCTGTGCTATCTTTTACTGAACCAATGTAAGAATTATCCCAAAGATGGTGATGATGTACACAGGTCCGTTCTTCAGCTGTGACCAATTATAAATGATCCCAAAAGCTCATGTGAAAACACATCTATGGATAATTCTTATGTTGTGCTAAATAAAGGTTACACAATCTGCCAAGAATCAGCTGCTCCCTTCCCCTTTGGAACAGCCTACCGTAGCTACTAGAACTCAGCACTGCAATGAAAATAGATAAAAAAAACCTCTGCATGCACATTTTGGCTGTAATTTTTAAACCAGCCTGCATAGAAACTTGTGGGTTGTTATATGTCTAGGTTACATCAGTTTTCAAAGTGAAGTTACCTGCTCTAGTTCACTTTAAAAATTATCCCACAAAAATTATGCACAGAGAGTTACACCTGCTACTTTGTGCCAGACATTTTCAGAAAGATTCATGTGCATATTTTTCAAAATCAAAGCGTATGTGCATTAATGCAAACACCCCCCAATCCCCCATTCTCAATGTGCTTTAATTGCATGCATAAACGGTGATTGCATGCAATTGTACACTCAAACCAGCTAGGCCATTTTTGAAAAGGGACATTTCTGTGCTCTTTTGCCAACCGAAGTCCCTTTGAAAATAACTCTCACTCTCTCTGTGTGTGTGTGTGTGTGTAGAGCTATGATTTGTATTTTTTCCCCTATGTGCAACATTTTGCATTTTAAATGTCATCTGTCATTTAGATGCCCAGTTCCCCGGTCTTGCAAGGACCTCGTGTAATTCCAATCCTTACAGTGAGCTTGAATTCTGACCACTTTGAATAATTTTGTCGCATTTGCAAACGACCACCTTGCTCTTTTTTCCAGGTCTTATGGCTTAGTATATGCATATTTAATAAAGTAATATTATGCTTACCCCTTTCTTGTATATTTTTATATATTTATTTTTTTTTATTGTGCAGCTTACTTATTTTTTTCACCTTTGTTCATTACCACTAGCATCCACCCTCTCACTACATTATTTACCTCTCCCTATTGGGAAAACTGACCATTTAGTTCTACTGTTTCCTTTTAACCCATTCGCAATCCACAATAGGACATTAAAAAGCCATGGAATAGGAAGAGATTCAGGAGCCTCTCATAAGGAGCATCGTGAAACACCTTTTGAAAATCCAGGTATACCATATGTCTGCCAGCTCTCTTCCATCCACATATTTACATCTTCAAAAAATTCTGATTCACAATGAAAGACTTCTCTGTGCTAAATCCCTATTAATGTGTGTGTGTGTGTGTGTGTGTTTATGCAAATATATTTGGCCTGGCAGTTTCCTCCTGCTCTTTTGGGCTTTCAGCTCAATTGTAACTGGCCTCTGTTGGGCTTTGACATTATATAAGTGTTCATTTGCAACTATTTGAGGTTTTCCCCCTATACTGAAATCCCCTCCGTCCACATTGGCCCGCCCAATGCAGTGAAGGTCCTTGATCAGAATCCACAAACAGCAGCTCCCTCCAGAACCCAGCTACCACACACACTAATTTGCAGCACTTTCACAGTAAATATTTCTGCATCTCTATTAACAAAAAAAAAAAAACACAACTCCACAAGAGAACCAACAATAAGTCGTGCTTTCAAATGATGACAGAATGCAAGTCATGAAGCAGATGCAGACACTCATATGTACTTGTGAGCCAATCATGGACCCTGCATTGCAGGGAAGGAAACCAACACAATGGATCTGAAATGTTAAAGTAATTTTCAGCTGACTGACATATCAAACACTGAGAAGAGATGTTAATATTGACTAAAGACTTGCTGTAAAATGGCTCATAACCTTTTTTGTCACTTAAAAAAAAAACTCGTCTGTATTTTTTTTAAGAAACAAAGGGTCTGATTTAAAGATTGTCAGTGTGTTATTGCCAGTGCTAATTGCTACAGGCACTTATGTTATATGGTTAATTGTGCATTGATGATGGGTTTCAGACTCCCATTGGCAGCAAATAGCTACTTAATGTACTCACTTCCTTCCCCCTCTTTTGCACAGATAAGGAAAGGACAGTCCCTTTCAGCTACTGAGGGGGGAGTGGAATAGAACTTCCATACTGGGGTGAGGGCAGAACGGGGAGTTAATGTTTTGGGTGTATCTGTAATTTTTGTGCAAACCTGAGGTTGAGAGGGTCAAGCCTCAGTCATATACTTTTTCCATGTCATCATGCAATCATCTGGTATACTGAAAGCTTCATGCAACCTGAGCTAAACTGAATTATAACCATTAGGGATAGAGATCCCAGAGTCTACCTCTACTTCTGAATTTTAGTTCTAAGAGATCACCACATCTGCAGAAATGTGACATCACCATGCATGACCCAATCTGGCACCATTTCATGCAAAACTTACATCACAACATATATCTAGCAGTGCAGATGAATGTAATTGGGAGGAATGGATGGGGTAGTTGGTCTTTACCTGCTGTCATCTACTGTCTTATAAAACATTAACAAATTTGTCAGTGATGCTACTGTATACAATGTGCCCATTTCCACAAAGGGAAAGTACTGTTATGGCTTGGTACTTTAAATTACAGATGTAGAACAAAAAATCAGATGGGTTTAACTGTTACACAAACAAAAATAAATTGAAGTGTAGATAGGAACATAATACAGTGTGGGAGTTTATAAACTATTTACTGTACTCTGCACTTGATTCAACATGGCAAAAATCATTAATCTATAAATATACAGTAACATTCATTTTTTTGGGAAAGGTCTATCATATGTCTACAATCATTTTCTGTATCTAGTCAATGTATTTGACACTCAGTTATTTACAGTTCTCTACAGCTTAATATCTACTCACAGAACTAAACAACCAACCCAGCTGGGATTAAACCCCTAAAGTAAGGAAACTAAATACCCAAAGGAATAGGGGAGAAAAACTGAGGAAAGAAATAAGAATCCTCTGATGGCTCCATGCCCCGCCCCACCTCTGTCACCCACTCTCTCCTCCTCTACTCCTGGGTGATCCTTCCCCTTCTTGTCAGTGTTGACCTAAAGAGAGCTGAATAGCTGAGCTTTCCAAATTTTCTACCAATATATCAATGACAGGATCTGATCTCAGAGTCAGAAAGCTCAGGATCAAAGGATTTTGCACTTCTAGAGGGACAAGAGACTCCAAGGGGGTAGATTCAGGAACAACATTGGGAACTATTTCTTCATGGATAGGGTGGTGGATGCATGGAATGCCTTTCTGGTAGAGGTAGTTAAGACGAGAACTGTAATGGAATTCAAAATAGCTTGTTATAAAAGCACAGAGGATCCCTTAGTGGCTAAAGGTTGGAAATGAAGAGAAGGGATAACCTGCATGGAGGAGCAGTTATTACATTAACAGAATGAAAATAAATTAAAAGAATAAATAAAGCTTGCTTGGCAGACTGGATGGACCGCTTGGGTCTCTTTCTGCAGTCATTTACTATATTACAATATCAACCCAGTTAAATGTTTTGCAAACATCTATCACAGCTATTGTTGCACATGTTATAAGTATGCCTTGCCAGGGGCACATGATATAAAGAGAGTTCTGATGCTGGGTTTTTGTGGTCCTGGTACCAGCTCTATGGGTTCACAAAACAATGGTCAGGTATAATGTTGGACTGGATCTAGCTCAGAGGCTTAAGAGCATAAACATCACCTTCTGGGTAGTGATACTTAAAAATGAACTTTTCTCCTCTGCAATAGACTGCTCCCACACATAACTCTTCTATCCGGACCATCCACTGGTAGTCTCTTAAACATCAAATCCACAACCCTGGTATTTAGTAAGAGTGTATCATACAATGTCCTGTAGTTCAAAATTATCCCAACTTTTATTTTTTGGGGGTATCAGCATTCAATCAGCAATAAAAAAATACACAAAAGAATGAGTGACAGGATTCCACAGCAGAAACTGCAGCAGCAAAAAAGTAAAAAATTCACATTCTTCCTTTTCCAGTACCTGAAGATCAGTATCTCGGTCCCCAACAACTCATACACATTAGCCATTCTTCCAAATAATCTCATCAGGACCCAGACAGATTCACTGAGGTCTTCAACAAATGCAATTTACAAACAACAACAAAAGATCTCTCACATCTAACCAGTGTTCTTCAATGCCTCCTCTCAGATGCCACTAGGCAAATGCCATGAAGTTGATTTTAAGTATCCCTAATCCAGAAGAGGATGTTTATTCTCTTAAGCCTCTGAGCATACATTGAAATAGAAAGACTTGCAGAGCTCCAAATTTTATTTAGGGTGTTTTATATACCGTCATTCCAAAGAAGATCAAAACGGTTTATACAACCGGTAGTCATATTCATGGCCAATTATCACATATTGTGTGTCAGCATTCGCTTTCGTGGTCTATGCTATATAATCAAGTTCAAATTTATACATTTTCTTGGCCGACATAATATTAAAAAGAAGATCTAATTCAACTCAACACAATAGTAAATACAAGTTCTAATTCTGCTCATAATACACTTTAGGTCATTCATTACTTATTGTTCGCTCTACTACCATTATCTCCGGTATTGATTTTGCTGCATAATGGTATTTTACATTGGTCCAATTTTCAGTGGAGTACAGGACCTGGTGAGAGGTAATGGTGGTGGGGCCGCTTGGCAATAGTGATCATAACATGATCAAAATTTGAATTAATGACTGGAAGGGAGACAGTAAGTAAATCCTTGGCTCCAGCAATAAACTTTCAAAAAGGAAAAATTTGTCAAAATGAGGAAAATAGTTAAAAAAAAAAAAAAAAAAAGAAAGAAAGGTGCAGCTACAAAGGTAAAGCGTGTGCAGCAGGCATGGACATTGTTTAAAAAATACCATCTTAGAAGTGCAATCCAGATGCATTCCATGCATTAAGAAAGGTGGAAGGAAGGCCAAACGATTGCCAGCATAGTTAAAAATTGAGGTGAAAGGGGCTATTTTAGCCAAAAGATCTTTTATTGAAAATTTGGAAGGATCCAGAGGAAAATAGGATAATGCATAAGCATTGGCAAGTTACATGTAAGACATTGATAAGACAGGCTAAGAGAGAATATCAAAAGAAGTTGGCCATAGAGGCAAAAACTCATAATAAAAACTTTTTTTTTTTTTACACTCACATAGATTTTTGAAAATCCGGTCCATAGTGAACTAACACAAAGCCCTGCAAAAAAAGAAACTCAAAATCTATACAGCAAACCTAGCATAACGTAACAGTAATGACATCAAGGACCCTACCTGTGAAAAAGCACAGGCAAATATTACACTGGGTCCAAAATACCAATATACCACCTACTGGGGAAATGAAACAAATCTGATTGCTTTAGATCCCTACACATATACTACACACTAGTAGAATCTCTCATCTTGGTCACATGTGCAGAGCAGAGTCAAACCCTCTCGAACACAGGATAAAGGATCACAAATTAGAACCAATATGCAGAAAAAAAAAAACTGAAATGGAAACCCCGAGAAGCCAGATTCTTTTTTAACAATGGAAAAACAGAACCATCATTCCTCATAAAACAAATAAAATCAAGAAACAAAGCATTAAATATAACAGTAGAATCATACTAATAAAAGAATAATTTCAAAACTATTGATAATTGAACATATATTAATTAAAATCATATACATTTTTTAAAATTTACCAAGCACCAATAAAATATTTCTACACAGCAGACATCAAATAACAGCCAATAATTAAAACTAATAAGGATTTTAAAAAATATCCCTGCTATCCACACCTGGGAACTCGATTTCCAATCACCCTATGGGGGCACACAAATTCACATGTCCATTCGCTCTCACATATACACTGTCACATACACACTCTTATGTATAGCCACAACTCACTCTCTTTCACAGACACACTCTCCTGCACAGGCTCTAAGACACTCTTTCCCCCCACCCCCTGTATACAAGCTGTAACTCCCCTAGATTCTTTCATACACTCTCACTATCTCCCACACACACAAGCAAGTTCCCATTCATTCTCACATACACACACAGACCCCCAGGCAGGCACCCATTCATAAACATGCACAAACTGAAGACAGACCACCTTTCTTTTGCCAGCAGCCTTGGAGCCTCTCTTGTACCTCTGCTGCCACTGATGCCATGTGGCTATTGGGGAGGAACTGATTGCTGCTACTGGCACTGAAGCTCATTCTTCTGCCTCCTCTGTTCAGGCTCTGTGATATTAAAAATTTGTGGGGCTTCCAGTTCCTCCATGCTGATCTCGTGCATCATGAGATCAGCATAAAGAAAGTGCTACTCTTGCCCATTCCCAAAGATAACATATGCCAATCACTAAAAATTTAAATTTTTATGTTTGCTGTCTGATCATAGTTTTCTAATTGGTTAGTCCCATGTTTTTTTTCCCACATTCCCTTTCTTGATCTTTTGCCAATTCCTTTTACAGGGTCTCATTTTTTTCTGTTTCTTCTCTTCCTCCCTCAAACACACTCATTCTCATACACTCTCTCTCACATGCTGTCTCACACACATGGCTCTCACTCATGTCTCGAGGTCTCCACGGCTTGCCTTCGTTTTTCTTTCCCATCTCACGTGGGTGTTTTTGCCCTCAGTGAGTTATCAACTTCCCCACAGCCTACAACTCTCCACCACTCAGGGCCGTTCCCCACTCCATTACTCTCATCGACACGCACACTCCCAGCCTGCTATCGGGCCTCCTCTTCTCGGGCTGCTGCGAGGCAGGATCCGCAGCAGCCCTGCCACAAACGTTGCTCCTCTTTGGCACATAGGCTGTTGCTCCTCCTCCTTCCTACCCACACGGCTCCAGCAATGTTTTTCTTCCGGGGCCATAGAGGCAGAAAGCAGAAGGAGCCCCTGGAGGTGTATCATTTTTCATCCAGCTGTGGTGGGATGAGCTGCACCCTGCCCTGCTGACATTCCTGCTGGGTGCAGCCATGCACATGTGCAGCTTAATGGGAACAGTGGCCAGCACACAGGATAGGAAGGGCATGATTCCCTGCTCAGCTGCCGGTAAGATCCATGAATAAATGTTTGCTGGAAATTCCCACTATAAAATCTGCAGGTCTAACATTAACCAGAAAACGAGCCTTTTCTATTGCAGGTCCCACTTTATGGAACTCAATTCCTGAGTATATTCGTTTAACAGAAAACCGAAATGACTTCAAAAAAAGCATTAAAAACATACTTATTTACTTGCGCTTACAATATATCTGAATGAACATTCCACCTCTGCTTTTTACAATGATTGAGACACTGATAACCAGTTGTAAAGTAACTGTAATGTACTATATTTTACTGTATGTTTTCTGATACTATGTATGTTTTAATATGTAAACCGCTAAGATGATAGACCACTACCCCTAGTGCGGTATATAAAAACTTTTAAATAAATAAAGATGATGTCCACCGGCGGCCATACCTGTTTTCAGCGACGACCGCATGGGCCTCCTTATGTTGGCCATCAGAGCCCCCCTTGCCCCCTCCCTCTGTTCACCACTGCCCCCCCCCAAAAGAGGTAATTTCTCCACAAGCTCTCAAAGAAATAGGCAAACCGTGTCATCCAGTTCCATACAACCATCCCCCATAACCAAAAGGTAGAGAATATAATTATTAGTGGCAAAGGAAGCACAGTTTAGGACCTGGGTCACATGCATGTATGCTATACAATTTAAAAAAATTGAATAAAAAGAAATTAAGGTTAAAGTTAAAAGTCTCTACTTGCCTCCCTACCCATCTCACTGCTTTGCACTGCCAGTGCACTGCACTGTCCAGTCCTGACTCAGCAGTCATCTCTGGCAATGCTAGAGCTGTGCTCAACCTGTAGATTTCTAAATTGTAGAGAAAATTACTTCCAGATTGGTGGACAAATTGATTTCATCCACTGCTCAAGTACTATTACAGGGACAAAACAAAGCTCAATATTCAAACAGTATAACAATCTACTAATCTCATTCATTATGCATCCTAAAATTACTTACTGTCCTTTGGATAGAGGTAGTAACAAGTTCAGGAATTTAAGAGCTTCATGAAAGTGACTTAAGATAGGCCTGAGCAAACCTTTTGAGCCGCAGCTTTTCTTCCATTCATGCAATTGGTTGGAGCCTCCAATATGTGTACATACACACACACACACCTCTCTCTCTATATTGTCGTTGGCTCCTCCAGCTAGCTCCACCTAGGGGCTTAATTTCTTCCTTCAAAGCTTTGAATGACCTCCAATCCCAATAGCACGGCTGAAACCGTTGGTCTCCACTGTAATCCTAGTGGCTCTGGCAACTCTCCAATGTGGTTATTTACAAGCCTTTCATGACAGGCCAGAATCCCTGACAGAGCTAGTCACTCTAGCCAGTACCTTTTTCCAAGGTCCACACAAGTGGGGGAATAACAGCTTCCCCTCCCCCTCTCAGGGCAAGGGTTATCAAACAAAAACAAACAAAGAACAGTTTAGTATTAGTTCCAGCTTATTCCTTTCTCTCTCACTGATGTGCAGTAATCCTTCTTCTATAGTCCCATGACAGAAAAACTGCAACCTGAAACCTCTTTATCCAAATGTCTGCTGTCAGGCTTTAATCCTGGCCTTAACAGCCCTTTGTGGGGATCCAGCACAACTCGCCCCTTCTCCCCTATAGCTGTGCTGTAAGTAATGTTTTCCTTCTACCACACAAAACAGTCAGCACCTCCCTTAGTTAGTGCCTTAAAAAAAAAACAGGTGAGACAAACAATTTCCCCCTACAGGTTCTTTCTCAGTTCTGTTTCACATTACTTCCCCACTTGCTCTATCTCCATGCTGGATAATGAAGAGTCTTCTGCAGGCAGCTCCCAGTCCATCTCCTCTGCCCCCTCAGAGGAACTGCTTTCTTCCTTTTCACCTTCACTCTGGGACCCACCCTCTTCTTCCCACAACATCGATTCAGCTGACTCTAATTCACCCCAATCATCTTCCACAGCCACTTCAGCCTCACACTGAGGCTCTGGAACCCTGGGTATTGTAGTTCTTACAGGTTGTCTAAGCACCCCCTGCTGTTTCACTTGAGGATAGTTTGGCAACTTCTTACTTCGGCTCAGCTTTCTACCTTGCCCTGATAGGGGCTTATTGCTTTCCTCATTACAATATATAAATATATATGATAATCCACCAGGCAGCCACACTGCCAACCTGTGACTCAAAGCTCCCATTTTATGTCTGCTCAAGTTGCTGAAAGGAGTAAACTTGCGTGCACGCACAGGCACAGAGAGGCAGACACCATACACCCAAGACAAACACAGAGAGAAACAGATACCTCATATACCTGACAGTCACAGTCACCCCACACCCTGGCCAACAGAGAATGAAACAGACACCCAGACAAACACATACATCCAAACATAGTTACCCCATACCTAGACAGAGAAATAAAGATGTCCAACACCTAGACAGGCCCAGAGACACAGACATACAAACAAACAGAAAGCAAATGTTGCTTACCTGATGTAACAGGTGTTCTCACAGGACAGCAGGATGTTAGTCCTCACAAATGGGTGACATCGAGGATGGAGCCCTGTACGGAAAACTTTTCTGTCAAAGTTTCAACAAGCTTTGACTGACACTGGCACACTGGGTGCACTGAGCATGCCCAGCCTGCAATTATCCCTGTGAGCCACAGGTGTCTCCCTCAGTCTCGTCTTATAGCTAAAAAGCGCAAGCGAAACTAAAATAAAAGTGTACAGACCCAACTCCGCGGGGTGGCGGGCGGGTTTCGTGAGGACTAACATCCTGCTGTCCTGTGAGAACACCTGTTACATCAGGTAAGCAACATTTGCTTTCTCACAGGACAAGCAGGATGGTAGTCCTCACAAATGGGTGAGTACCGAGCTGAGGATGCCCGGGAATGCACCAGATACACCGCAGATGCGCAAAGGCGTAACGACTGAGGTGGAAATGGGAACGGAGGGCATCCGCAACACCATAATGGGTTCGTGGAAGGATGTTGGGTAGTGAATTGAAAAAAGTAAGAGTAGGCGGACTGGCCAAACATGGAGCATGCCGGCTAGTCAAATGTAAGCAATAATAGGCTGCGAAGGTATGGAGAGGACTCCAGGCTGCAACCTGATAAAAAAGTACAAGCAGCAGTAACCAAAGGGAAGCTGTTAAGGCTAAGACGGACACAACAGTATGTGGATACCCACAGTGTTGTAGTGAAATGTCTGCTTGTTGGTAGGAAAGGAAATATAGACCACTTAATCAGAAGGATTAGGTCTGTGTGGCCACTGGAAGTAGCAGCTTGACCCTTGCATGAAGGAAAGAGTCAAGTGGAATTCACATGGAATGCAGTGCAATGTAGATAGAATGTAAGCGCAGCATTACTGTCCATGAATGTGGAAAACCCAGTCTCTCCCTAGGGCGAGAGAGAGAGGTTAGGAAAAATTAATAGAGTATTTCCTGAGGAACGGAGATACAACATCTACCTGAAAAGGATAGAAAGTTGAATGCGTAGAACTACTCAGTGGCAGAGGAACGGAGTCAGGTGAGTATGGAAAGAGTGCATAACTCACGGACCCTGCTGGCAGGAATGACATTAAGACGGAAAGAAGTTCCCTTGCCAAACTGTGGAAGAGAGGAATGGAAAGGCTCAAACGTAGAATGTATGAGACTTATAAGGAGAATATATATGTTCATTCCGTGATTAGAGAAATAGAGGCGGCTTGATCAGTGGATAATCCATGGTAAGCCGACTCAGAGAGGATTACCGAAAACGGGAACCCAACTCCCAAAACGATACACCTCCTAAGAGAAAGGTGTATCTATGTGGAGGATGTCTGGAGAACAGAATCCGAGGGAGTAAGAAAAAATGGTGGAAAAGTAAAAGGGGTAATACCTCTTTTTTTTTTTTTTTTTTTTTTTTTTAGCGTCAGGAGGTAAAGCCTGCCATATTAAACGGCAAGATTTATGTTTAGAAGGTTTTGTGACGCTACCAGAACCTAAGAACATCAGTAAGTCTATGATTTGGGACTGACTGGTGAGGGAATAAAAGGTTACTGATATGATGGATTGAGAAGTATGGGAAGCATACTGATCTCAGTCAGGGAGTGGGGAAAAGAATACTGAACCCCATCCCAGTTCAACATTAGAAGAATGCTGGCTACGAGAGGCAGCAGAAGAGATATATTGAAGAGGCCTTTGATGGAAGAAAAGGCATCTAAGGGAACGCATAGGAAACATGTGTAGGGAGCAGAACCTGTGCATCGTATGGAATGATGCAGACGCAGAGGAAAGTTTAGTTAAACTCAGCGTTAAAAGATTTGCCCTGTACACATGTAATTGAGACCATTCGAGAGGATAGAACCTACGTGGAGAAGGTCAGATAGAGCGTTCATTAAATCTCTTAGATATGTGGCCCAAAGACGCATGAAGTGAACAAGGGCCAAGGGTAGAGCTGCGCAGCTGTCTAGCAGAGCAGCTAAGAGGTTGTGCGTGCTTATGAGTTGGAAAGCACATTGTCCCTATGCTGTCTGTCTGTATGCACAAAGAATTGTTGCAAAAGCAGTATTGGAAGGCATAAGGGCATAACTCATGGGTGCAACGTCCAGGAAGTTTATGAGAAACTATGCTGGAGTGCAATAGATGCATAATGGGTTGACAGCTTTCAGGAGAAACATTATAACCCTAAGGAATTGCGAGCATGAGTCGAAGGAGACTAGGTCCTAGTTCGAACTGGGATAAGAATCAGGGACGAAAGCAATGAAACCACTTAGGTCCATTGAGTATAGAATGTCACTGAATATAACCCATAGCAGTTTTGAATTATGAGAAAAAATGCATAGTGGGAAGAAACCCCATAGCCCAACCATGAAAAGTTGAAAGGTTGAGGTTATGGAAAATATGCGCAGGGACATATAACAATGTATCAGAATGTCTGTGCGCATGCTGGACAAGAGGGTCTTAAGACTGTGGTGTCCAGAAGTGTTACAGAAGGGATTTATGGCAGTGACAGTAATCCCAGTTAGTAAATGTATAGTGAGTCCTGAAAAAAGTGAGAGCTCTTTGCATGTACTGAAAGGAAAGTGAATGATGTTACACTCCGCAGAGAAAACAGCATTCACCAACAGTGATGCAAGAGACAGTTCACTTACCGAAGCTGGTGCCGGCGGCAGAGCTTGGGGTTGTAATGTTGACTCACCATAAAGCACATAGAAACATTAAAATAATGTACTTACTGCAGTATGGAGTGATGGTAACCAAAGATACCATTGTACCTGTGACGTCTAAAGAAAGTTGGATTTTCTTAGGTCCAGGATGTGCGGAGAGTAACTATTTTCTGTTAAAAGAAAGAATAGTGCAATTAAAACTCCCCAACCCCCCTCCCTTCTCCCCTCTGCACTTCGTAGCGCCTGGGGGAGTGTACCGGGACTTTGGTACAAGGTGGGGTGGCCGCTCTGATATCTGACCAGATGGGAGACCAAGAGGTGTCCCAATGGAGGATATCATGTAGGCTCCTGCAGGTGTGTGAGCGGTAAGTGGTACCCGCATTTCTGTATGCTGTACAAGGAGACACTGAGACCTGTGGCCAGGCCTCAAGGTGGACTTGTACATGGGGCAATGGTTGCTGAATCTCATGTTTAGCAGATCAGCCAATGCAGCTGGACCTTGGTTGGGAGGGAACCAAGAGTCAGAGCATTGGTCGGCACAGGGACTTGTTACTGACAAGAGAAGAAGCCCTGCTGCAATCCCAAGAAGATAGAGGGGTTCTCCTGATATTGTGGCTAACATAGCTAACATAGTGATATGTGACACTAATACAGTTCTAAAAGGCACATGACCCAGAACTTTTCGAACCACGGTCCGAATGGGAGAACACAACTCTATGGGAATGCCGCCGCAGCGGGTACTTACCATCCGACGTGGATCGCCGCAAGACGAGCCGGTGAAGATTGTTGACCCCGACAGTCTCCGGAGTCCTCGAGGGTAAGGCCGGGGACGTAAACGTCCATCTCGCTCTGAAACCCGGTATGGTGGCACAGGTACAGAGGAGACAGGCCAGGCGTGAGTGGCGTTTAGACTGCTAAGTGTAACAGATGGCCATAGTCCCACACCACTTGACGGTGGGGCACGCCAGGAACAGAGGAGCCCTAACGGAACTCATGTTCCCTCCCTCGTCACAGCGGCTCGATGTGTCGTGACGCCAATGCAGAAGCTGTCGGACCTGGATCCGGAAGTTCTGGATCACCAAGGACTGCCAAAACTGTAGGAACAGTGCTGATGGCAGTGGTGATGTCGCTCTGCCCGAGCGTTGTCCAGCCTGGAGAAGGATGGCACCGATGTGCTGGATGGCGTCAGCGGCGGACGATCACGATGTCGGCGATGATGGGTGCCACGGTGCTCGGCCCGGTCTTTCCCCAGCGCCGAGATGGAAGCCCTCGTCGTCCTGGAAGGCGATCGATGACGAACTGTCAGCACGCCTGCTCTGCTCCTGACACAATGGAGTGTCTTAAGCTAATATGGGGCTTAAAAAAGAACCCAAAGCGTGGAGCAATGTGAGGAGGCGAGGGTATTATGTGGCGGTGCTATGTCGGTATTGACGATATTGAAGGCAACCTAAGGGGCTTCGAGGATATCATCAAAATGGGTATGAAAAATCGTCGATGACTGGCCAGGAGAATGATGACAGTGACGGGCACTGACAGCAGTGGCATAGGTATCTTTGAAACGATGTGGAATCGAATAATCGAAAAACATTGCCGTTATTGAAAAAGATACCGGCATCAACTGAGTCGAATCAATAGGGCGTCAAGGACACCGAAGGAAAACGGAGGTGTCGAGGGCATCGATGCATGGAGGCGGGCATTTATGCCGTTTGTGGCATGGCCACGGGCATCAACTATAGGGCCACAGACGTTGACGGTATCGATTTGGACAGACTCAGATTTCCAAGTGTACATGGCATCGGTGCCCCAGACACGTGTGTCGGTGGCATCGATATGGACACGTATGGAATCGATGGCATGGATCTCCCAGTCGATGAATTCCATCCCGGCATCAACGCCAGTCCTGGAATCGGCATGGGCATCGATGCCAGCCATAAGGCTGGCATTGGCATCAACGCCCATCCACGGAATCGAGCCGGCATGGATATCCACCGATGGGATCCACCTGGGCATCGAATTTCACCGATGGGAGCAGCCTGGCATCGACTGCCCTCGATGGATGCATTCTAACATAGATGCCCATGGATGAAACACCTGGGCATCGGTGTCCATCGATGCAAAAGGACCCGGCACCGATGCCATCGACGGACGGCCATCCGGCACCAATGCCATCGACGGACAAGCCATCCGGCACCGATGTCCATCGATGGGGACCATCCGGCACCGATGTCCACCGATGGGGACCATCCGGCATCGATGCCCACCGACGAATCGATGTGGCACCGATGCCCCCCGATGGAAAGGGCTGGACATTGGTGGGGAGGATGGGGCATCGATGGCATCCCCAAAAGGGGGGGGTGGCATCGATGAAGTGATCCTGGGATCGTTAAAAAGTGTCTCGGGCAGCGGTGGCGGCGACCCGAGTATGCATGGCAGTGACTAACAGCGTGTGCGTCAATGGCATGCATCCGGGTAGGGACGGCACCGAGGAAGCCCAAGGAAAAAAACAGTGCGTAGGAGGAAAAAGCCTGGTAGCACTGAAAAGCAAAAAACATGGATAAAGGCATCAGGGCACCGTGGGGGGAGGGGCGCTGATGACATATAAAAGCCCAGGGCGGTTTAGGAGGGTCCCGGTGTAGCGATAGGGTATCGACTGCGTGAGGGTACCAGGGAACGAAGGACTTGAAGCTACAGAGGTCCTAAGTTAAGGAAAAAATCCCTACCCCACTAGCATAAGCAAGCAGAGTGTCACAGAGATACTCGCAAGCTGTTTAAAGCTAACTGAAAAATGGGGGAAGGGAAGGCTTCAGTCAGTTAACAGCCTTAAGATAGTGACAGGAACCGACCGAAAAATAAGAATTAGTACTCACCGAGCGTCGTAAAAACGTACGCGGAGGGAGACCTGTGCAGGGAAAAGTGTTTTTTGAAGTGAAAAGTTAAGTGTTTCCATGAGGTAATTAGTTAAAAAATCCTCACAGAGCTCCAACCGCTATGCTGACTGCAGAGCAGAAAAAAGAAGACTGAGGGAGACACCTGTGGCTCACAGGGATAATTGCAGGCTGGGCATGCTCAGTGCACCCAGTGTGCCAGTGTCAGTCAAAGCTTGTTGAAACTTTGACAGAAAAGTTTTCCGTACAGGGCTCCATCCTCGATGTCACCCATTTGTGAGGACTACCATCCTGCTTGTCCTGTGAGAAAAACAGACACACAGACAGATACAGAGAGAGGCACAGACACAACAACCCCATGCAAACACAGGCAGCCACACCACAGACTGCATCATGCACAGAGTCATAGGCCTCACATGCAGATCACAGCACACCAGACAAACACAGAGAAACACACAGTCCACAGCTAGATAGACATAGACCCAGAGAGAGCACCACACCCAGTCACTCACACCACAATGGTAAGGGCTGGAAAATGTTTCAAAATATGTAGGTGCCATCCAAAATTGTTTAGAAGCTGATGAATCCTTTGCACCCTTTTTTTTTTTTGTTTTACTGTTTTCACTGATTTTTCTTAGGTTGTTCATCTTTTATTTTCTCAAGTTATAATTTGCTTATTTCATATTTTTTTATTTTTTACAATTTTCTACTTTATTCTCCTTTCCCCACCTCCTCCCTCTCTTCCATTCATCTTCTCATTCTCTGAGGCCTCTTTACCCATTCCTCTCCACTACCTACCTCATTCACTTCTTTTCCCCCAGGCAGGTAACAGCTGTGATCTCTCTCCCTGGCAATTCTTGATAGAGACTGAAAATGGGCTGTCATGGACTTCTCCACACTGGTTATGGTTTCCCAAATTCCCTCCAGAGTAATAGTCTTAGGCTTATCAAACCTGAAGAGAGTCCAATATTAGGCGTCATGGAAACTTGCTCCAAAGACTAACACCTCTCCATTGGGTTTGAAGCAAAATCCTCCTGCAGATTCCCTCTTCTTCCAGGCATCCATGATTGAAAGCCGGTTCCCCACTGGAAGCAGCTGCCTTGGGCCCTGCTTCCACAGGCATCTGATATCATTATCAGGTGCCAAGACTGCACCACTGCTTGAATTATCTTCGTGGCTTGACTCCAAGGGAGGCACCTATTCCTCCGGGGTCAGAGAGACATCTAAATCTGGAAGGGCAGTCACAGAACTATCATTTGCTGTACCTCTGATGACACCACACTGATGGCATTCAGAAAGGGAGTCTTTAGAACATGTGTGTCCAGTCCTGTAATTAGTCCAGCTCCAGGTACTGCAGCAAAAAAAAAATGTTTCCCTTCCATTTGGCAATAAGTGCAGAAGGCAGGCAGCAACCTAAAGTACACACAGAACTTCACATCCACCAAATTGGACATACCTCCCTCTCTTCAATAATAGTGTAAAGGGGGTAAATAAAATTAAAATAAATACCTGTCTTATTGTTGATGAAGCAACGGGAGCCTGGGGAACTCCTGGAAGCCAGAGGGAGCCCAAAAGTGCTGTGATTAGGGTTTTTTTTTAATAGATAAATGTAGCTCAGAGCGGCTGGTGCCACACTGCAGCAGCAGCACTGGGAATGCTGCCGCTGCCAGCTTAAGCGAGCAGACAGTGTCAGGGCTGTAATCAAATCCCTGGCATGATTACAGTGCAGGCCAAGGGGTCCTCACAGAATTGGGGCAGTGATATCAGCGAAAGGCTGCCTACACAGTGCCTGTAGGAAAATTAAAGTTTAAAAGTAAATTAAAACCTGTCAGAAACTGGGGTCACCAGGTGAGATCATATAAATATGGATTTAAACCTTGGTTTGCGTAAAAAATGTTAAAAATATAATTAGCTGTAAAAATGTTAACATAGCTAATATGGTCATGAAAAGACTCAGTACTACTGATAAATTTATTTAGAAGCTAACCTGAAAGTTTGGTGTGATTTTGAACAATGCAAGTGGAGTTTTCTTATTGGTTTAATTTTCCAGGTCTCAAAAAGAAAAAACAAAACAAAAACTCTTTGCCATCCCATAGACAATGCCATGGTATCGCTAGCCCACCCCAGGGTCTATGCAAGGCAGCTAGGTTATCAGTCTGTGTAATAACACCAAGTTGAGGCAAAGCACAGAAAGATTTAAGAAGTAATTTGTCTTTAAAGAATGTTTTGAGCATACTAAAAATTCTTTTGAAAGCTGTGTTCTTTAGTCAAAGTGTTTTTAAAAGATTTCTTGGTGGATAAGAAGGTTTGTTAAAGTAGATGAGAACTATTTCTTGAAGAGACTTCAGACGAGTAAGGATCTCTTCTGAGGATTTTTTCAGAATGCATGTGGCGACTGCAGAGAGAGGCTGTGTTAGAAGCTGCAAGGAGAGCCATGCAGACTGAGGCAGATCTATGTGCCAGAGATTGAGAGAGAGCTGTGCCTGGAGGCTGCAGGGAGAGCTGTTGTACTGGAAATCTGAAGCAGGTTTGTGTTAGAGACTGCAGAAAGCTGTGTGTGAGAAGCTTCTGAGAGAAAGCAAGTGGAAATTTCAGAGAAAGTTGGCTGTTAGAAGCTGCAGGCAGGAAGAGCTGTTTGTGACAGTGTGTGAAAATAGTGCTTTTTGTAATTCTAATCCTTTTCTGAGGTAAGGAATTAATTAAAGTTAGGGCTAACTTTCTATAGCTGGTCCGTGGTATTTTTACCAGCTTTGATAGATAAGTGGATTGAGAAAAGTGGATGATTGATGGTCTGATTCTGAACTGATTTAATTGAAATACATGCTACCTCAGAAAAATTTTCATTAAGACTTACAGATTTCAGATTGTGTACACTCCACCTGTAGATAAATGTGCTACCGTGTTTAGTCACAGAACCTATAAATAAAGGTGCCTCTGTATTGTTTCCTTAGAGGAAAAAAGAAATATTTGATATAACTTGGAATATAGAAGTCCTACAACATGTTCCTGTCTTTATTGGCAAATAAGTGTGGAATGTAAGAGTGTGATTAAATATTTTCTTTACTTTCAGGTCGACACAGTAACGTTCAGTTAAAGATTCCCCGTCTGTAACGTGCTGGGAGCGCACAATACAGACCAGTAAGGCGGTCCAGCAATACAGTCTCCAGTTTCACGCGTCCTTAGCGCTTCCTAAAATAAACACATAACCCTTTCCGCACCCAGCATGTAAATGAACGAAAAAGCTGTATAATGAAGGAATTAGCTATTCCCCTCCGATACTGTAACGGGCGCTGATATTATCTCCTCAGTAACCCGCTGTTCTGCAGCGGCCTTAACGTGCTAGTTTACCGCCTCCCCCTAGTAGGTGTTAGTGTAGTGTAGTGTAGTGTAAAAAACATTGCTTACCCGCCCTGGTCCCCGGTCCAGCCGTCCGGTGTAGCCCCAGTCCGGTCTCCTGCAGCCCCGTCCGGTCCCCTCCTCCCGAAGCAAAAAAAACAAAAAACGAAAAAGTAGCAAGGCTCGGGCCTGCTACGGCAGACCCTTCTCCCTTCCTCCCACCAGGAAGTGTAAAAAGTGTAAAAAAAAAAAAACCAAAAACCTGTGTGTTATATAAAAAATAAATTTTTTTTTTAAATACCTGTCGGAGGGCCGTGGGTCCAGGCGGCCGGTGGGTGGGCGGGCAGGCGGCGGCGAGAAGCAAAAAAAGCGGCATCTGGGATCCGGGGGCAGCAACGGCAGCGGGGGGGCAGCGGGATCCGGGGCGGCAGCAGGATCCGGGAGCGGCGGGTAGGTAGCAGCGGCAGCGGGATCCGGGGGGTCCGGCAGCGGCAGCAGGATCCAGGGGCAGCAGCAGCGAGAAGCAAAAAAAAGCGGCATCCGGGATCCGGGGGCAGCAGCGGCAGCGGGGGGGCAGCGGGATCCGGGGGCGGCAGCGAGATCCGGGGGGCGAGTAGGAGGCGGCGTGTTCGATCGGGCGGGCAGGTAGGTGGCAAAAAAAGAAAAGATGGCCGCCTGCACGGGGGAAAGCATGCAATTGGCCGCCAAACGTCGTGACGTCACGTCTTCAGCGGCCAATTGCACGCTTTCCCCCTTGCAGGCGGCCATCTTTTCTTTTTTTGCCACCTACCTGCCCGCCCAATCTAACACGCCGCCTCCTACTCGCCCCCCGGATCTCGCTGCCGCCCCCGGATCCCGCTGCCCCCCCGCTGCCGCTGCTGCCCCCGGATCCCGCTGCCCCCCCGCTGCCGCTGCTACCCCCGGATGCCGCTTTTTTTGTTTCTTTGCTGCCCCCCCCGCTGCCGCTGCTGCCCCCGGATCCCGCTGCCGCTCCCCCCTGCTGCCGCTGCTACCTACCCGCCGCTTCCGGATCCTGCTGCCGCCCCGGATCCCGCTGCTGCCCCCGGATCCCGGATGCCGCTTTTTTTGCTTCTCGCCGCCGCCTGCCCGTCCGCCCACCGGCCGCCTGGACCCACGGCCCTCCGACAGGTATTTAAAAAAAAATTTATTTTTTATATAACACACAGGTTTTTGGTTTTTTGTTTTTTTACACTTTTTACACTTCCTGGTGCCTGTCGTTTCAAATGTCATTTGAAATGACAGGTACCAGCGCACCCAGGTTACTGTATAGGCGCTGTATTAAGCGCCTATACAGTAAAATGGGTTGCGAGGGCATAACCCTTCCCTAACGCTTCACAGCCTCGGCATGCATTTGCATGTGATTAAAAGAGAGTATCAGGCGCTAGGTCTAGAGAACTGAGCGTGCGGGGAGGAAGGGTGCGCCTGACACTGCCGCACTGTTTTTACCGCGGCCTTACTGTATCGACCTGTTTGTGAGTTCTTTCAAAACAAGCATCCTTAGACAAGGTTGAAATAATTATTTTTTGATTTCTATTAGCAAAAACTCCAGTGTCATTTATACACACACACACACTAGCAACATTATAGACTGCGGAAGATTGGCAGTGTGTCTTTATTATTGATTTGGTTTGAGATAGCGTACTAAGTGCACCACTATATCCTGAGACTTCGTGGTGAAAAGTGGTAGATCAGGTCCAGCCTGTGCCATCAAGCAGCGTGAGCTATTCCTAGAAGACAAGCCATCAAAGCTTCATATCATTCCTGGGTCAGCGCTCTCTACCCAGCATTCACAAGCAGTGCTCTCAAAACGTTTTCCCTAGCAATCAAAGATAAGTATGCACCAAAGAAGTGTGACATGATTTTGGTAAATTGCACTAGTGCAATGCACATGGACATACAAGAGGTCAAAGTCTTTGACTTAAAAAAGGTTAAAGATAAAAATTGTTAATACTTATCTGGAGATTTCCAGAATTGCCTAAAGAGCTTGTAATAAGTTAACACAATGAATCAGATTACTTGAATTAAAGTTGAAATTCAACATTTGTTCTCATTAAGAAGTAACTAACTGAGAAAGCAAATGTTGCTTACCTGATGTAACAGGTGTTCTCACAGGACTGCAGGATGTTAGTCCTCACAAATGGGTGACATCGAGGATGGAGCCCACCACGGAAAACTTCTGTCAAAGTTTAAACAGAACTTTGACTGGCCCCTACTGGGCATGCCCAGCAAGGCACTGACCCTGCAGCCAGCAGGGGTCTCCCTTCAGTCTGATTCTCAAAGCTACAGGCAGTGCCTAGAAAGTAAAAATAAAACGAACCCAACACCGCGGGGTGGCGGGCGGGTTTCGTGAGGACTAACATCCTGCTGTCCTGTGAGAACACCTGTTACATCAGGTAAGCAACATTTGCTTTCTCACAGGACAAGCAGGATGGTTGTCCTCACAAATGGGTGAGTACCGAGCTGAGGATGTCCTGACCTGCACCAATTGTACCCAACGATGTGCAACAGGCACAACAACTGGGGTGGAATTTGGGAAAGGGCATCCGCACCCTACTGGGAAGGTGGAAGGGTGTTGGTACATCATGTTGGAAAAAGGTTACGCAAGACAGATTGGCCGAAGATGGAGTCTTGTCTTCCAGCTTTGTCCAAACAATAGTGGGCTGCAAAGGTATGGAGAGAACTCCAGGTTGCAGCCTTACAGATGTCAGGAAGCGGCACCGATCGAAGGTGTGCCACTGAAGTCGCCATGGCCCTCACAGAGTGTGCTTTGACACGGTCTTGGAAAGGAATGCCAGCTTGCTGATAACAGAAGGAAATGCAGTCCGCCAACCAGGAGGAAAGAGCCTGCTTACCCACAGGTTGTCCTAACTTGTTAGGATGGAAGGAGACAAACAATTGAGTACTCTTTCTGTGAGCAACTGTACGGTCTAGATAAAACGCTAGAGCTCGTTTACAGTCTAGGGTATGCAGAGTCTGTTCCCCAGAGTTGGAATGGGGCCTGGGAAAAAAGATAGGTAGTATGATGGATTGATTGATATGAAATTCAGAAACTACCTTGGGTAAAAATTTAGGGTGAGTGCGGAGTACCGCCCTGTCCTGTAGGAGTTTAGTGTAAGGCGGATAGGTGACTAAGGCCTGTAACTCACTAACCCTGCGAGCTGAAGTAATAGCCAACAGGAATAATACTTTCCATGTGAGATACTTCAATTCACAGGAGTGCAGAGGTTCGAAAGGAGGTTTCATAAGACGACCAAGAACCAGATTAAGGTCCCAAGATGGGGCCGGAGGACGTAAGGGTGGCTTCAGATGGAGCAAGCCTTTAAGAAAGCGTGTCACCAGGGGTTGTACTGAAATAGGGACACCCTCTATACCTTTATGGAAGGCGGCTACCGCACTGACATGCATCCTAATGGAAGAGGTCTTTAGACCGGATTCTGATAGGTGCCATAAATAGTCCAAGAACTTAGAGATTGGACAGGAAAGGGGATCAAGGCACTGAGAAGTGCACCATGATGTGTACCTTTTCCATTTGTATGAGTAAGACTTTCTTGTGGAAGGCTTTCGTGAAGCTATCAGGACCCGAGAAACTGAATCTGAAAGGTTAAATGGTTGAAGGACTAACCTTTCAACATCCATGCCGTCAGGGACAAGGCTTGGAGGTTGGGATGGAGGAGGCATCCGTCGTTTTGAGTGAGAAGATGCGGGTCCATTCCTAGAGGAATGTGCCTGCGGATGGAGAGATCCTGGAGTATTGGAAACCATACTTGGCGTGGCCAGTAAGGTGCTATCAGGATCATGGTTCCTCCGTCCTGGCGTAGCTTCACGAGAGTCTTTGACACAAGAGGAAGTGGAGGGAATGCATAGAGCAGACCGGTTGTCCACTTGAGGGAGAATGCATCCCTCGGCCGAGAGTGCTGGCTCCGAATGAGAGAGCAGTAATCGTCCACTTTGTGGTTCTGAGGGGACGCAAAGAGGTCTATGCGGGGAAAACCCCACTTGTGAAACAGAGTGGTCGCTACCAGAGGATCGAGTGACCACTCGTGTGGTTGGAAGACACGGCTCAGCTGGTCTGCCAATACATTGTCTACTCCCGGCAGGTAAGTGGCCCTGAGGTACATGGAGTGGGAGAGGGCTTCCGCCCAGATCTGCGCAGCTTCCTGACACAGAAGGAAGGAGCCTGTGCCTCCCTGCTTGTTTATGTACCACATGGCCACTTGGTTGTCCGTCTGGATTAAGATTATCTGATGGAATAGATGATCTTTGAAAGTTCGGAGCGCATAGCGGATTGCTCGAAGTTCCAGGAAATTTATCTGGTGTTCGGCTTCCTCTTTGGACCATAAGCCTTGGGTTTGGAAGTCGTCCACATGGGCTCCCCAACCGATGTGAGAAGCGTCGGTGGTTAGGATTACTTGCGGATCCGGTGGAAGAAAGGGTAAGCCCTGAAGGAGGTTGACCTGAGTCGTCCACCAGGTTAAGGATAGGCGTAGCGCCTGTGTGACTGTGATAATGGAGGACAGAGGCTGAAAAGCTTGAATCCATTGGTGTCGTAGAGTCCATTGTGTTACTCTCATGGCTAGTCGGGTCATGGGAGTGACTTGAACCGAGGATGCCATGTGTCCTAGGAGAATGAGGAACTGGCGAGCCGTGGCAGTGTGTTGCGACTGGAGCTGGCGAGCTAAGGACATGAGAGTGTGGACTCGTTGAATTGGAAGGTAGGCTTTTGCCTGTAAGGTGTCCAAGTCTGCCCCAATGAAGGATAAGGTCTGAGATGGGACCAAGCAGGATTTCTCGTAATTGACAAGAAACCCTAAGGAAAGGAGTGTGTGAATTGTTAATTTTAGGGAGGATTGAGCAAACTGAGGGGTAGAGGCCCTGATGAGCCAATCGTCCAGATAGGGGTAGACGTGGACACCTTCCTTCCTGAGAAATGCTGCTACTACTATGAGACACTTGGTAAAGACTCGTGGAGCAGATGCCAGACCGAAAGGTAGTACCCGGTATTGATAATGGTCGTGGCCTATCAGAAAACGCAGATACTTGCGATGAGATTGTGTTATCGCAATGTGGGTATAAGCGTCCTTCAGGTCGAGAGAGCACAGCCAATCCCCCTTTTGCAACAGAGGGAGCAAGGCACCCAGGGTTACCATCTTGAACTTTTCTTTTTGCAGATACTTGTTGAGGGCCCGAAGGTCCAGAATTGGACGAAGCCCCCCTGATTTCTTTGGTATTAGGAAGTACCTGGAATAGAATCCTTTCCCTTGTTGACAAGGAGGGACGGGTTCTATAGCATTTGATTGTAGAAGAAGGAATACTTCTTGTTGTAATTGAGTCAAATGGCTGGTTAGACTCCATGCCTGAAGGGGCGGGGAGTCTGGCGGAAGTGTTATAAAGTTGAGGTGGTAACCCTGTGCGATAATTGCTAGCACCCACTGATCTGAGGTGATCTGTTTCCAACGGTGTAAGAAGTGGTACAGACGACCTCCCACAGGGATGTGTGGAAGAGGGAGTTGGCTTGTGCTCAATACAGGGAAGTCAAAGGCCCGCCGCAGGCCCAGGAGGTGGGGCTACAGTAGGCCTTTGCTTTCTCGGCTGACGAGTCTGAGGCCTGTTAGAGGACCGTGCAGGACGAGCCCTAGTTGACGGAGGGTAGTAGCGGCGTGGTCGAAAGAACGACTTTTTAGAGTCCTTCTTTTGCGGTTGCTTGGAGATCACCTCAGGTGGGATAGACGAGAGTTGTTTCAACGTCTCATGGTGGTCTTTTAACTCTGCCACAATCTGTTGAATTTGTTCTCCAAACAAATTGTCGCCTAAGCAGGGTAAATCAGCAAGACGATCTTGGACCTCTGGGCGAAGGTTGGATGACTTTAACCAAGCCCAACGTCTAGCTGAGATGGCTGTGGCTGAAACCTTCATGGAAGCATCAAATATATCGTAGGCAGTCCTAATCTCGTGCTTCCCTGCCTCAAATCCCTTGTGAAGAAGGGCTTGAAGTTGCGGTTGGTACTGGTCCGGCAACGTGTCAGCGTAGTCTTGCATCTGCTTAAGGATAGCTCTGTTGTATTGAGTCATATAGAGTTGATATGAAGCTATGCGTGAAATCAACATAGCTCCATGGTACACTTTTCGTCCCACACTATCCAGGAATTTGTTGTCCCTGGTAGGTGGGGTAGAAGAGTGCGGCTTAAGACGCTTGGCCTTCTTCTGTGCAGACTCAACTACAACAGAGCGATGATCCAGTTGAGGCTTTTGGAAACCTGGTGCTGACTGGACAAGGTATGTGGAGTCAGCTTTCTTATTAACTGGAGACACCGATGAAGGAGATTCCCAGTTTTTCTTGAGCAGATCCAAAAACACCTGGTGTATAGGGATGGAAGCGATGATTTTTGGCGCATCCAGAAATTGAAGGAGTTCCATCATTTGGTGTCTATCATCGGCTTCAGATTGTAACTGAAAAGGTACAACTTCTGACATCTCTTTTACAAAATTAATAAAAGAGAGATCCTCAGGAGGAGATCTTTTTCTACTCTCTGTAGGAGATGGCGGCGAAGGCAAATCTGTGTCAGAAGATGTATCATCATCATCACCCCAGGTATCGTAGGGATCGTGTGGGGCTTGTAGCCCTGATGGACCTGGCTGAGGTTCTGAGGGCATCGATGGAAACCGAGGTGGAATCGGTGCCGTAGGTGGAATCAGAAATGGCATTGATGGCTTCGGTGCTGCCGATGGAATCGGTGTCTGGCGCGGAATCGATGGAGCCGAAGGATATATCGGTGGAGATATGCCAGGAGGTACCGATGGAACCACCCCGGAAGGGGGAATCCGAAACGGTGTTTCTCCTGCCGATGAGAATCCAGTCGGAGACGGTGGTGTTGTCGATGGCACTGGAATCACCGATGGAAGGGCCATCATGAGCGCCTCCATACGGCTGAGTAGCGGTGCTAACGCTTGTATCAACGGCTCGGTGGTCGGTTCCCTCCTCGGTGGCGAAGCCGGTGCCGGTGTCGGTGCTGAGGGCGGCACTGGAACCGGTGCCGGAGACGGTGCCGATGGAAGTTGTAATTTCTTCATCACTTTCTCGATGGCCTCCTGGACCAGCCGGTCCAGTTCTGCCCGGAGACCAGGGGTAACCATACCCGGCTCGACGGGAGAGGGAGGCTGAGGCAGGGCCGGAAGTACCACCGTAACCGGTGGGATCACGGCCCCCGCACCCCGGGAGGGTGAGGGTTTCCTCGATGCCAACGAACAAGACGTGGAGGATGTCCGGTCTGTTCGCGGCTTCTTTGTCGGTGGCTCAGCTTGAACAGAGGTCGATGGCTGTGGATCCTCGACAGGCCGAGACTTGTGCCGTCGATGGCGATGCTTTTCTGTCCGGTCCCCTCGCCCATCCGGGGAAGGAACGGGAATCGATGGCCGAGAAGCGATCGATGGCGGACGGTCACCGGAGGGTTGGCGATGATGGTACAACTTCGACGGTGCCGGTTCCGATGACGTCGATGCTATCGATGGCGTTGGGGTGGGTGCATGGAAGAGGAGCCCCATCTTCTCCATCCTGGCTTTGCGACCCTTGGGTGTCATTAAGGCACATTTGGTGCAAGTCAGGACATCATGCTCACTACCCAAACACATTACACAAACCCTATGGGGGTCTGTGATGGACATAGTCCGGGTACAATCCGGACAACGGCGGAACCCCCGTTGCCATGGCTGGAAGCCAAAATTTAGGCTGGGGATCGGTAAGTGCCAACAGGCCTCAAGGGCCAAAATCGACGGCAGTCGATGGAAGAAGGCAAAAAACTTACCGGGTTCCGAAAGATGACTAAAAAATTTGTCGAAGGGAGACCCCTGAGGGGCAAATTTTCTTAGGAAATTAATTTCCAAATTCCTGTCAGGAACGTGGTTAGAGAGCTCCTTTCACCGCGTGGCAACTGCTGCGCGGAAAAAAGAAGACTGAAGGGAGACCCCTGCTGGCTGCAGGGTCAGTGCCTTGCTGGGCATGCCCAGTAGGGGCCAGTCAAAGTTCTGTTAAACTTTGACAGAAGTTTTCCGTGGTGGGCTCCATCCTCGATGTCACCCATTTGTGAGGACAACCATCCTGCTTGTCCTGTGAGAAAATACATACCTGATAGTATCTTGATAAGAAGTAATTCTTTTACAGGAACCGGTTTCTATTCTAAACTGTGTTAAGAATTAGAGTGAGAGTCACATACGAAAAATTGTTTTTGTGCACCAGAAGTAAATTATTTCTCATTGAAATTGACATTACTGAAAGGTTTGTTTGTGCAATAATTTCACTTGTTTCTAGAGGTGAAGAACCTAGAAAATTATCCATTTGCCAGCAAAATAAAATCCTTTAATTTAATCATAAAAGCACTTCTGAAATCATTTTCCTATTTTGATTTTTTTTCTGGTGAAAACACTCTGGGTGTGCAGACTATCTTTACCATCTTTAAAAGCGGTAACCCCAATAGCCTTACCATCTGGCTACCCACATGACAGTGCCCAAGGTAGTTTAGTGCCTAAGGGTGTTTACAATAGCAAGTTTTAAAAGGTTTTCTTAACCGTGACCTAAAAATGTATGTTTCCAACAGGGAAAAAACACACAAATATAATTTGTTCGTGCAGATTAGTTTCGGAAGGGAATAATAAAAAAAAAAAAAAAATCAAATATGCTTTGATCCAAAAGCTAATTCTTATGCACTCTCCAAATGTTGAGGCCCTCTGAAGTGCCTATTCCAAAAATGATTAGATATTAGAGAAGCTGCAACAGTAATTACTCCATAATCATGTCTACCATACCTCAACCTGGGTTATACACACAGTCTAAATTATAATTTCTTCCAGATTTGTACATGTTATTTTTAATATAAAACTATAAGTCATACCATGCTAGGCCTGACCAAGGGTCCATGAGCCCAGCATCCTGCCTTCAACAAGGGCCAATCCAGGTTGCAACTAACTGGTAGATCCCTAAGAATAGATCCAATTTGCTCACTCCCAGGGATAAGTGATGAGTTTCTCCAGAGTCAACTGGAAATAACTTGTTCAAACCCTTTTTAAACCCAGTTATACTGGATGCCTTGACTACATTCTCTGGCCACAAATTCCACAGCTTGATTGTGCAAGCAATAAAAAAAAAATCACTTTTTAATACTTTATTCATTTTTATAAATATTACAACGAATATACTTTGCACAGTAAAATGGCAAAAGAAAAAATATCACAGGAAACAAAAAACAAAATCAATATACGTCTCATTAGCCCACAATTAAACAAAAAAAATGGTGGCAGAATTAAAGGAGAAAAACCAAGGAAAATGTATGAAGAAACTGCGATAGCATGACACCCTACGGTCATTCTTACTGACTCCTAATTAGCTGATGCATTTTGAGAGGTTGAGGACAGTAAAGCTTTCCTGGAATGAATAAATACTTGCAATGGTTCAGGCAGGTAAAAAAAGAAAACTATTTTCTCTATATTCAACAGAACATTTACATGGATATCTTAATAGAAAACTAGCTCCTAGAATCAGAGCCTCTAGGTGCAGTACCAGGAAGCCCTTCCTTCTCTCCTGAGTTTCATGAGATAAATCAGAAAAATCCTATACCTAACCCCATAAATTGCACATTAATCTTTTTAAAGCAATTCCTCATTACAAAACTAAGGTCAGACTCGGAGAAAGAAAAAAAAGATAAAAGAAATGTAGCTCTCTCAGATATTTCATAATTAGAAGATTCAAGAAAAGCAGAAAGATCTAAAGTTTCTCCTTATTCTTGCCAGTTCACTGAAGGCACAAAGTAAACTTTATTTAAAGAAGGAACTGTTTCCAAAGGGATTGATGATAGTGTCAAGAAAATATTTCAAGGTGACTTATGGGGGGGGGGGGGGGTTCACCGACCACCCTGTGAAAATTAAGAAAGCATAGATTTAACTGCCGTTGCCTATTCTCAATAAATTCCATTCTCTTGTGAAGAATCACCAGATCCTTAATAAACATTGTTTGAACAGCTTTGAAGAAGAAATATCTTGCGCCATCAAAGAAATCTTACCCAAAACTGGACTGAGAGTCATTTTACATTCCATGATATGGGACTCAAGCTTTCAAGAAACAACATCCATTTTAGCTGACCAGTTAACACAGGCAAGTCCAGCCACAAAGTACCAAAGGGTATCAAGTGTAACCACTGCCGGCTTACAGGGTATTGAATTCACCGAGAATCGAAAACCCGAGGGGCAAAGGCTCACCATTACCCCTCACAGAGGGCCCGCTCAAGTTTACTGAAGAAAATCGGTGAATTCCCTCGACGGTAAAACTGCAGCATTTTCTACAACTGACTCAACAGCTCCCTTCAATGCAGCACCATCAACATCATCAAGAGTCAGCAACAATGCAGCCCAAGACTGGGATGGATCACACTACGCCAGTAGTGGATGGAGATTGAGGGGGCTGAGTAACACCTCCTCCCCTGCTAGACCAACTCTCCTCCGTCAGTTTCGACAATGAGGCTATGCTCCCCTTCCATCATTGCAGGCACAACAAAATCGGAGATTAATCACTGTCTGGAGGCCAAAGCAGACTCTGAAGGGTAATTCCTAACTTTCTCCTTTCTTTTGGATGGCATAGTAATCAAAAGACTGAATCTCTCAAGAGGAAACATTGGACAGCTGATCCATGGTGGAATCATGCTGACATCTCTCCCCCCCCCCCACCCCCAATTTGTTTTAACTCTGTTTCTTTCAAGCAGTGTGCCCAAGTCTTTGTATTATTGGAAAGAGTAAATAATCATTCCCCATTTACCTGTTCTATCCCACTAATAATTTTATGGTGAAATCTTTTTATTAGGAATAAATACAAATAGCTTTGTGTGTAACTATTTCTGTTACACATTAGTACAAGGCTAACAAAAATATTTTTTATAGTTAAAATCCCTTTCCATCCTAGTCATCACCTGTAAACTGAATACCTTCCAATTACAAAGTTATATTGGTTGTAAGAGACAAAACTCTGGTATCGTTTCACAATTAAACTGTGAGACTTTGGAGGCAAGGATAGAATATAAGGTTTTCACACTTGCAAAAACATCTTATTATTAGAGATGTGACTCGGAACCGGAATTGGTTCCAATTCCGGTTCCGATTCACATGTGGGTTTTTTTGCATCGGGCCCGATCGCGGGTTTGTTTATCGGCTGCGCCCGAGCCGATAAACAAAAAACCCACCCCGACCCTTTAAAACTAACCCCTTAGCTTCCCCCACCCTCCAGACCCCCCCCCCAAATTTTTTTACAGGTACCTGGTGGTCCAGTGGGGGTCCCGGGAGTGATCTCCCACTCCGGGCCGTCCTCCCGCACGGAGAGCGAGGGAGCAAGGAGCAAGGGAACGGAGAGCGCAGGGAGCAAGGGAACAGAGAGCGAGAGAGCAGGGAGCAAGGGAACAGAGAGCGAGGGAACAGAGAGCGAGGGAGCAAGGGAATGGAGAGCAAGAGAGCAGGGAGTGGAGAGCGAAGGAGCAGAGAGCAAGGGAGCCCAGGAGAGAAAGAGCAAGAAGCGAGAGAGCGGAAAGCAAAGGAGCGAAGGGCGAAAGAGTGAAGAGGGAGAGACAGGAAGCGAGGGAACAAACGCGGGAACGAGGAGGACGGGAGCACACAAGCGAGAACCAACAAGTGGAAACAAAACAGCACAAACGAAGAACAGACAGAGAACAACACAAATGAGCAACAAGGGGAAAACAGCACAAATGAGCAACAAGCGGGAAAACAGCACAAACAAGCGCAACCACGCACACAGCACGAACAAACGCAACTACGCACACAGCACGAATAAGCAAAAGCAAGAAACAAGGGGGGGGGGCAGGGTGGGTGCAAATTACAGCAACATCAGGAGGAGCGCAGGCGCCTCCTGCAGGTCGTGGAACTCCATCCTGGGAACAAGGAGCAGATGGTCTGGGTGCAGCTGCCTCCTGCAGGTCGTGGGAACCCAGACAGCTGGCGCTTCCAGCAGGTCGTAATCAGTGGCAGAGGCTGGCGCCTCCAGCAGGTCGTAATCCATGGCAGAAGCTGGCACCTCCAGCAGGTCGTGAGACGAGAACAAAAACGAAGAAAGAAAATATTCTGGGACCAAACAAGTCCATCACGAGCACAGCTCACCGAGCTCATGGCCTTCGGATTCTGTTACGAGCACGAGGAGCGCGGTCGCCTCTAAAGCAGGTGGTGAGCCCTTGGGCCACGGCAAGACTCGGGGAGGAGCCCCAAGCCACACCGTGGGAGGTGAGCCGATGCAGGCATGGAGAGCGGGGCAGGTACTGAAGCAGGGCTTGGAACAGTCGGAGGAGCGTTCATCAATCAACATTGCGTTGTTGGCTGCCTTGGGCGTGCAGGTCCAGCTGAGGGTCAGACTCTGTTCCTTGTACCTGCCCCGCTCTCCATGCCTGCATCGGCTCACCTCCCACGGTGTGGCTTGGGGCTCCTCCCCGAGTCTTGCCGTGGCCCAAGGGCTCACCACCTGCTTTAGAGGCGACCGCGCTCCTCGTGCTCGTAACAAATAATATACTAATCTTCCAGAATTTAAAAGAAGTTTCCCTCAAGTTCATGTATTCAGTGTTTTTTTATACCTGTTTAAAACTATTAATAAAATGCTCAGTTGGTCTATCAATTGAAAGTTCTTGTTTCCATTTATTTATTGACTCAATTAACTCTATAAAGTGTCAAACTCAATGCTGTCCTGTATCCAGTTATAGTTGACCTATCATCTTCATCAGGAGCCAAAAATTCTTCAATGGAATCAGCCTTAGAGCTTTGTAGATTTGTCTTATCAAGTGTTGAAATGTAATGTTTTACTTCAGCTTATCAAAAGACATTACCCTGAGGAGCTTAAATTGCCTCTAATTTCTGGAAGGATTTAATTTATCCCATCCTTATGCAATAAACTTGGCTAGACACTATTCCTTTCTCATCCCACTTTAAAATGGTGCTGTCCATCCCAGGAGAGAAATCCCCATTACCTCTAACAGGGAGCAGTGAATATGCCATGCAATTATTACAGTGGATTTTTTGGCATAAACGTTGTCAAGTTTTCCCAAGAACTATTACACGTACATTTCCCTTTATCCTGGATGATAAGTTAGCTAGATCCACATGAAGAATATAGACCTCAAATGAAAGGGTTTAAAATTTGTCCAAGTCTAGAGGTGTACAGTGAGAGGAATCATAGACCCAAATCGGTCCATGCACCTAAGATTTCAGATCAGAAAGAAAGATTTAAAATAGGAAAGCCTAAAAAACCTCCTCAATTTCTTCATAGGTAGTTTTGGATTTTTTCCTACTCATAGAAATCTGCACAAGGAAGAACACTGAGTAGCTTTAGATCCATGCTTAGAGTACCAGGGGCAAAGATTGAAACAAGTTAATTCATTTTGCTAGCATTATAAATTTTAAACAGAGAAACCCTTCCTGCCAAGAATAGTGGGAAAGTCATTCACCTTTCCAAAAGGTGCTTAGAATCGGAAACCAATGGGTAGACATTCTCTTTCTATAGCTGTTTAGGGACTCAAGTGATCGCCACAACCTAAATAATTAGATCTCGTCCCCAGTGCAGCATAAGGGGAACTCACCTTGCCAATTGACTATAATCTCCTCTTATAGGGAGAAGCTTCTGATTTGTCATAATTCACTCTCAACCTTCAGAAGGAACCAAAAGCTGAAATAACCTGTAGGTAAAGTAAGAAATAGTAAAATACTGTTTGCAAATGTGGCCAATTTAAATGTCTGCATCCCTACAGGACTTCCCTGAAATGTCATTATCCTAATAGTTTTGAGTAAAGGTTCTAGAGCGAGAATAAGAAGGAGGTTAGTGGACATCCCTATCTGGTACCCCCCCCCCCCCCCGCAACTGTTATTTTAGCTGAAAATTCACTATTACCCAAGATTAATGCTTTAAGGTTCTTATACAAATCTTGCAATGCTTGTATAAAACAACCATGAAAGTTAAAAATGTATGACACTTGAAAAAATTGAAGCCTATCACAAGCTCTCTCAGCATCAAAGCTGGATGGAACCTTGAAGTCTGCAATTTTCTATGGAAGCCAGTATTTTTCTAATGTTCTATAGTGAATGCCTACCTTTGACAAATCCTACCTATCACCCACCAAAAAACAAATAAAATGTGATAACCTCTCTGCTAAAACTTTGGCCATGAACTTAATATCTGTATTCATTAAAGAAATTGGTGTATAAGATTGAAGCACCTGAGTATCTTTCACAGGTTTATGAATTAATGTAATTAAAACTTTAAACTTTAGAAACTTCACTTCCTATTTCTCTTTTTTCAATAATGAAAAAAAACACATCCCAGAGGTTTCTAAAGATGTGAGGTGAGCATAGAGCTTTATACAATTCCATAGTGTACTCAGGACCAGGGGCCTTGTAACATTTTGCTTTGTGAATGGCTAACTGAATTTTATTTGGAGTTTTGGGTTCATTTAGTTGCAACACTGCTCAAGAGAAAGTTTGGGTGAATGAAGTCTACTCAAAATAGTCTAAAGAGATTCTTCATTTGCCAGCTCTGCTGAGTACAAAGAAGAAAACAATTCTTCAAAAATTGTGCAAATTTCCTTATTAGAATTACCAGTTTCGTAGTTCTCCATTTTATAACTGGAAATACATCTCACACCTTTTCTTTCTTTTGTCAGATTTGATAAACATTTTCTTAATTTGTTACCAAATTGAAATAATCAAAGTTTGTAATAAACATGTTTCTTTGTTAGACTGTGAATTAATGTTTTTAGTTCAGTAACAATGACAATAATTATCTCAACTATAAATGAATTAGCATCCATTTTACACTTATCTTTCCTTGTTTGTTTCACTTATTCTGAAAAAGTCCTTATTTATGTCTTTTTTCCTCTTAATGGTATAGGAAATTATTAGACTTCTAAACACTACTTTAGTGGTTTCCCTGTACAGTCTTAGGGACTTTTCATGGTCTTTGCTAAAGTATTGAAAATCCTTCTATTTAGCTTCCAAAAACTCTTTAAATCTGACATCTCACAGAAATGCAAGGAATCTCCAATAAAAGTCTCTCCCCTTATTTTCAGAAATCTCTAGATCTATCCATAATAAAAGAACGGTCAGAAATTTCCATAGAACCAATTGTAGAATTTGCAAAAGCCGAAAAACAAGCTGTAGAAATCAACAGATAACAATGGACCGACTACCATGGAGTCTAGAGACATGAGTAAAATCATATTCTTAGGGTGCAAGGTTTACCAAGTATCTATCAGGTCTAAGGTTTTCGAAATAAAAGGAACCTCTTTTGAAAAATTCAGTTTTTCATGAAGCGATTTTGATGATTCATCTAGTTGAGGATCAAATACACAATTAAAATCTCCTCCCACTATCTTCATTATGCCCATATAGTCCACTAATTTTGATATTAAAGTAAATAAAACATGTTCATAATTATAGGAAGCATAGATGTTACAAAATACTACTGGTTTTATCCATATAGCAATCCTTCCACAATTAGATATTTTCCAGATGGATCTCTAATTATCGGTTTAACTGAAATGGTAACATGCGGTTAAACAAAGTTGCTACACCAGCTTTATGAGTCCCTGAGGATGCAAAAAGAACTTCTCCCACCCAGCATCTTTTTACTTTTGAATGTTTGCTTAGGTGCATTTCCTGTAGCATTGCAATCCGGGTATGGTGCCTGTTAAGTGTTTGGAAAAATTTGCAACATTTTACAGGAGACCCAATCCCTGCTACATTCCAGGACATATATCTCACAGTGCTGTTACTCATGGATCATACTTGTCATTGATTTAACAGTAAGAAATATATTTAAGCATGATGTCGAAGGCCCCCAGTCTAGGCCCCCCACATCCTCTGACAGAACAGTTTGTATTAGTGCAGCTCGTGACATTCTTATACCACCCCTTCCCCAAGGCAATGCTGTACTAGCTCAGCTGTCCTCCCTACTATCAATCCTCAAAATCCCCCTCCTACTTCATCCCCAATTCCCATCATCCTTAACTGATTTTACCCACTCTGTCCATTCGTGCAACAATCTCCTATCTAGCATCATTATTAGAGATCACATTCACTGTGTACGGTCAACTCCTCTCTTCCACCCCCACTCTCTCTCAGAAGTCAATAAAAATAACTTGCCAATCAGCAAAATGGTATAAAAGTTATGTTGTTCATTGTCACACAGTTCGGAAGGACACCACCACTCTCATCTCATTACAATTGTGCCACATCACACAACTTAAAAAAAATAAAAGTCCAATGTCAGAAAAAATGAAGTTTGCCATTCTGCTTAACTAATTATAGTTGAAAGCAGTACAATCATTAAACAATTCAGATTGATACCACCTCCATCTTCTCACCTCAGATAGATTGTGCCAGCAATCTTGAGATATCAAGATGTAAAACTTTATACAATAATCCTCTTCTTCAAATTTGCATATTACCTCTCCAGAGTCTAAACAGAGGCAAAAACAACACTGAAAGGTCTGTAAAGCTTCAGATCACACCTTGCCATTTCAAAATTAAGCTCACGAATTTCCATCCAACATTCTCTCAGACCAAAATGAGCTAAGCAGATCAGAATGTTAGACCGCAAGATTTTATTCCATCACTAAGGAGGCTCAAGTATTATTATTGCTTATTTGTATATGAAATTCTTTTGCCGCCACTAGCAAAGTTAAAAATTTGAGTTTTACCTTTATGTAAGATCCACAGCTTGGCTGGATATTGCAAGTTAAAGCAAATTTTCTTTAAAATACAGCATAGTATATACTGCAGAAAATTCCTTATGTTTTTGAGTGACTCTTGCTTAACAGTCCTTAAAGATGAGCATCTTCTGTTCTGCACACAACTGCTCTTCGTTTTTCTGATAAGCCTGGAAAATTGCATTTTCATGTGTAAACTTTAAAAATATTTGTTATCACCACTCATCAGTGGCCAGAATATTTTTGCTTTATTCCTATGCAATACGCTCCCCCAATCCTAAGACATCCTAGATGTGCCGACAGTTTCAGTTCTTTAGTAAGGAATGATTCAAGAAATGCTGAAAGTTCACCTTCCGTCAGTGACTCAGGTAGGTCCACAAATCAAGTGATTTCTCCTTAAATGGTTTTTCAGATTTTCCAGTTTCTTGCCATACTGTTTCACTGTCTCACTGTCTCAAAGTCCCCGATTCTACATTTTTGTGTGCATCATCCTCCAGGCCTGAAACGTTCATGTTTGTTTCTTCAATCCTCTTCCCCAAATCCTCAAATTTCTGATTCACCTCATCAAGTTTCCTATAGATTTTGTCAAATTTCTCCTCTAACACTTTTGGTACAGCCTCTGCCACCTCCAAAATGTTGGATTCACTGATCTGAATTGCAGATGTACTTCCTTTGTTGTTCACCATATTAAGATTAGAGGACTTCAAATTTTCTTTGCCTCTTGCTTTTTTTTTTTTGTCATCTTTGTAAACATAATCTTACAATTTTCTCCACAAAGCTGTCCATATAAGACAGGCACGTGATCTTTAATGACTTTAGGCTATACAGCTCATTTCTCTACTTGAAATGAGAGTGAATGAGAGAAGGTCCCAGAAAAAGGTGATCAGTTTCCTTCCCCACTCACCACATCACATGATCTCCATTCATGATTTTCTAAAACCTCTGTCCTATCACCTTTCAATCATTTCTAAGCAGAAGAACCCTAACTTGGTTAGCCTTTCTTCACAGGGAGCCATTGTATCCCTTTGCCATTTCTGTGGTCTCTATCTGTACCTTTTCTAATTCCACTTTATCTTTTTTGAGATGGTATGTCCAAAACTGCACACAATATTCAAGATGCTTTCACACCATAGATCTATACAGAAACATTATTGTCCATTAGGGATGCACATTGTTTTTTTATAACGGGTCGGGCTACAGCTTGGGCAACCAGTGGAAAACTTCATTTTCCAATGAGTCTTTTTTTTTTCTCAGCAATTTTCAGCGAAAAAAACCAAAACCCAACCCTTCAAATTTAGTTAATTACAACCCCCTACCCTCCCGACCCCCCCCTCCCAAAAAAAACTTGCCTAAAGTCCCTGGTGGTCCAGCGTGGGTCCCGAGAGTGATCTCCTGCTCTCGGGCCATCGGCTGCCAGTAAACAAAATGGCACCGGTGGCCCTTTGCCCTTACCATGTGACAGGGGATACTGGTGCCATTGGTTGGCCCCTGTCACATGGTAGGAGCAATGGACGGCCAGCGCATTCTTAGAAAATGGCACGGGCCATCCATTGCTCCTTCCAAGTGACAGGGGCCGACCAATGGCACCGGTAATCCCTGTCACATGGTGAGGGCAAAGTGCCACCAGTGCCATTTTGTTTACTGGCAGCCAACGGTCCAAGAGCAGGAGATCATCCCGGGACCCCTGCTGCACCACCAGGAACTTTAGGCAAGTTCTGGGGGGGGGGGGGTCAGGAGGTTGTAATTAACTAAACTGAAAGCCTCCTTCTTACCCTTTCTGACACTATACTCAAGGGATTGGACCATGGTCAATCATACATAATGGCCCTACTTGATATATCTGCTGCCTTTGACACAGTCAATCATACCATTCTCCTCACCCGCCTAGCAGAAATTGGTGTCACAGGTTCTGCGCTGCAATGGTTCTCTTCTTATCTCGACAACAGAAATTACACCGTAAAAATAGCCAATTGCGAATCATCCTACATTCCCCTCTCTCAGGGCGTCCCGCAGGGCTCCTCCCTCTCTTCCACGCTCTTCAATATCTATCTCCTCCCCCTCTGCTATCTCCTCTCTGACCTTGGCCTAAAGTTCTTCATGTATGCTGACGACGTTCAAATCCTCATCCCGCTTCAAGAATCCGTCCCCAAAACATTACAGTTTTGGGATTCCTGCCTTACTTCAATTAACACCCTCCTCTCAAACCTACATCTTGCTTTAAATGTAACAAAAACAGAGCTCCTCACAATCACCAATCCCCCAGCTCACTCACTCCCTACCTTAAGCAACACCAACCCTCCACCTGATACATTCACCTGCAATGTGAGAGATCTCGGCGTCTATCTTGACCAACATTTAAATTTCAAATCTCACATATGAAAATTATTCCTTACCTGCTAATTTTCGTTCCTGTAGTACCATGGATCAGTCCAGACGGTGGGTTATGTCCCCTGTCCAGCAGATGGAGTCAGAACAGAATTTTGGGAGAGGTTCTATATGACCTCATCACCCTGGTCTCTAACTTCAGTATCTAGTCTAGCAAAGCCAAACCGAAAATAACAGAGGGATCAAGTAAATATTCCCTAGAAAATTACAAAAAACTGTATTGAAATTCAACATTAACAGTAATATGAAACTTGCCAAAAAGCAGAACTGATAAATAACAGACCCTGGTGAAAGAAAAAAACCCAGGAAAAATCAGAAAAGCCAGGAGAGGATAGTCGAGCAGAGGTGACCCACCCAATAATTTCTTCAAATGAAAAAAAGGGAAGGGTGTCTGGACTGATCCATGGTACTACAGGAACGAAAATTAGCAGGTAAGGAATAATTTTCATTTCCCTGTACGTACCAGGATCAGTCCAGACGGTGGGATGTACCAAAGCTTCCCTCCTATGGGCGGGCTGTGGAGAGCCCTGCTCGAATAACTCTATCCCCGAAAGAACCACCTGGAGGCGCTTGAACATCCAGGCGATAATGCCTCGCAAAGGTATGTAACGACTTCCAAGTCGCTGCTCTACATATCTCCTGAGGTGAGACTGCGCTATTTTCCGCCCAGGACGCCGCCTGTGCGCGGAGAGAATGAGCTTTAACCCCTAAAGGAGGTTGTTTACCGACTCCAATATATGAGGCCACGATTGTTCCTTTTAACCAATGGGCGATGGAAGTCTTCGACGCCATTTGACCTTTTCTAGGACCTGACCAAAGGACAAAAAGATGATCAGATGTGCGAAAATCATTCGTAATGTGCAGATAATGCATCAAACACCGTTTTACATCCAGCTTGCGTAGCTCCCTAGATTCATTTGCCTCAAAGGAAGGTAAATCTATGGACTGATTAAGATGAAAAGCCGAAACCACCTTAGGAAGAAAAGATGGAACCGTGCGCAAAGATACCCCTTCCATGGAGAAACGGAGGTAGGGCTCTTGACAGGATAGCGCCTGAAGCTCAGATATCCGCCGCGCCGAACTAATCGCTACTAGAAAAATAGTCTTGAAGGTAAGATCCTTGAGAGAGGAGTTACGCAGAGGTTCAAAAGGCGGAGCACTAAGTGCCCTCAGGACTAAGTTCAGATTCCAAGATGGACAAGGAGAACGCAATGGAGGTTTTAAATGTTTAACTCCCTTAAGAAAACGAATAACATCCGGATCGGAAGAAAGAAGTGAGTCCGTCCCAGAATGTAAGAACGCACCTAGAGCCGCTACCTGAACTCGGACCGAGTTATACGCGAGGCCCAAGTTCAACCCCTCCTGTAGAAACGAAAGAATCTGAGGGACCGATGTGTTAGAGGGCTGAATATCATGCGATCCGAACCAAGTCTCGAATACCTTCCAGACTCGAATATAAGTTACCGAAGTAGACTGTTTGCGCGCCCGTAATAGAGTCGAAATGACTTCTTCTTGGTAACCTTGTCGTCTCAGTTTGCGCCTTTCAAAAGCCAAGCCGCTAGACAAAAGCGATGTGCCTGCTCGAAAAATATGGGACCCTGCCGAAGTAGACGTGGAAGATGACTGAGGCGTACCGGACTGTCCGTGGCTAAGAGAAGAAGGTCCGCAAACCAGGAACGACGAGGCCATTCTGGGGCTACCAGAATCACTGGACCTTGATGGATCTCTATCCTCCGTATTACCTTTCCCACCAGAGGCCATGGAGGAAAAACGTATAGGAGAACGTGCCTTGGCCACGGATGGACTAGAGCGTCGACCCCTTCCGCTCCATGCTCCCTTCTGCGGCTGAAGAAGCGTGGAGCCTTTGCATTGCTTGCGGTGGCCATGAGGTCCAGGTGAGGACGCCCCCAGCAAGATATTATCAGATTCATCGCTGCGTCCGACAATTCCCACTCCCCTGGATCTAAGCACTGCCGACTGAGAAAGTCTGCTTGTACGTTTTCCACGCCTGCGATGTGGGAGGCTGCGAGACGCAGGAGATGTCATTCTGCCCAATGCATCAACTTGTCCGCTTCCAAGGAGACTTGGAGACTTCACGTGCCTCCTTGACGATTGATGTAGGACACCGTGGTCGCATTGTCCGATAAAATTCGAACCGCCCTGTGATGCACTCGAGGGAGAAACCCTTTGAGAGCTAGACGAACCGCTCTGGTCTCCAACCGATTGATGGGCCAACGTGACTGTGTCATTGTCCAGCGGCCTTGAAGTGAACTCTCTTGACAGACAGCCCTCCAGCCGACAAGGCTGGCATCTGTGGTGACAACAATCCAATCCGGAATCTCCAAGGAAAATCCCCGGGCTAGGTTTTGAGGGTCCAGCCACCACTGGAGACTGTCTAGGGTTTCCCTCGGGATTGGAAGAAGCACCCGATAGTCCCGCGACGCTGGTTTCCATCGGGATAGTAGGGCTTTTTGCAGAGGACGCAGATGAGCGAAAGCCCACGGAACAAGATCGATAGTAGAGGCCATGGTTCCTAGTAGCTGCAGATAATCCCACGCCGTGGGTTCCGGTAGAGACAAGAAATTCAGAACTTGATCCCGGAGAGCCTGTGCTCTTTCCTGCTTGAGGTACACCATGCCCTCCCTTGTGTCGAACCGCGCCCCCAAAAACACCAAGGACTGAGAGGGAACTAGATGGCTTTTGGCATAGTTGACAATCCAACCGAGAGACTGAAGTAGTCGAAGTACTCTGCTGACTGCTTGACGGCCTTGTTCCAAGGACTTTGCTCGAATCAGCCAATCGTCCAAGTAAGGATGGACTAGAATGCCTTCTTGGCACAAGGCCGCCGCAACTACCACCATGATTTTCGTAAATACCCGGGGTGCCGTGGCTAGACCGAACGGCAAGGCACGGAACTGGAAATGACGACCCAGAATCTTGAATCTGAGGTAGCGCTGATGCTCTCTGCAAATGGGAATATGAAGGTAGGCTTCTGTGAGATCCAATGAAGCCAAAAATTCGCCCCGATGAACCGCTGCCAAAACCGAACGAAGGGTTTCCATACGAAAACGAGGAACCCGTAGAGACTTGTTCACGGTCTTGAGGTCCAGAATAGGACGAAAAGAACCCTCCTTCGGTACTACGAAATAGATGGAGTAATGACCGCGACCCAATTCGGAGGCAGGAACCGGCACTATTGCTCCGAGAGCACAGAGCCGGTTGAGAGTGTGACAAACTGCCAGTTGTTTGGAACGGGAACCGCATGGAGAGAAGAGAAACCTGTCTCTGGGCAGATGGACAAAATCCAACAAGTAGCCATGCTTTAGAATGTCTAAGACCCATTGGTCCGATGTTAGCTGGATCCACTCCTCGTAAAAGAGAGCAATCCGGTCCCCCACTTTGGGGATCGGATCGTGGGTCCGCCTGGCATCATTGTGTAGTCTTGAGGGAGGTGGAATTAGCTGAGCTCTGTCCCTGTCCTCCCCTACCGGAACGGCGCCCACGAAAGGACTGGTTCCAAGAACCTGAGCGATATGACGGATTACGAGGAGTTTGTTGACGCATAACTCGGGTCTTCCGCTGATTTCTGGCAGTATATCTAGCTGAGGAATAGAAGGACCTTGAAGTCCTCGGACGATCTTCAGGGAGTTTGTAAACAGCATTCTCGTTGAGGGACTTAATAATTTGGTCCAGATCCTCACCGAAAAGGAATCGTCCCTTAAAGGGAAGAGACCCTAGTCGCGTCTTAGAAGAGGCATCCGCTGACCAGTTCCTAAGCCATAGGAGACGCCGAGCCGAAACTGCCACCACCATGGAGCGCGCAAGGACTCTGAGGAGGTCATAAAAGGCATCTGCCCCATAGGCTAGAACGGCCTCCAGTCGGTCCGCCTGTTGGCCTTCCGCTTCAGGCAATACCTGTGAAGTGAGAAGTTGTTGTACCCATCTTAGACTCGCTCTCTGAGCCAAGGCGCTACAAATAGCTGCCTGCATCCCCAATGCTGAAACCTCAAAAATTCTCTTGAGGTACACTTCTAGTTTTCTATCCTGAGAATCTTTCAAGGCGGTTCCACCCGTGACAGGGATGGTGGTATGTTTTGTAACCGCCGAAACCGCCGAATCCACTGCAGGAACTTTTAGGATATCCAGAAAATCTTGTGGAAGGGGATAGAGCTTCTCCATAGCTCTGCTGACCCTGAGGGTCGCCTCAGGGGTATCCCACTCCCGGAAAATGAGCTGGAGAAAAGAAGGATGAGTAGGAAAAGCCTTAGCCAGGGGCCGAAGCCCCGCTAATAGAGGATATCCCTTTTTTACATTAGGATCTGTACTGACTGGTTCCGGAGGAGGGTCGATGTCCATTTCTTTCAAAATGTAAGGAATGAGATCCTCCAATTCTTCAGGTTGAAATATGCGGAGAACCCTCGTGTCATCTCCTTCCATAGGAGCTGCTAAGGTGGGATCATCCCCCGAAGTATCCCCCGAAGGGGTCCCACCTTGATCGACGAGGGGTCTAGGAGGCAGAAAATTGCTCTTGGAGGGTTCAGGATTGCTTCCCGAAGGTTGAGCTGTAGATTGAGAGGAAGGTCCCCCCAGAGGAGCTGACAGACGTACCAACTTGGGGGGCGTGGGTCCCGGGAGATCCAGCGGTGCATTTTGGAATTGCAGAAAAGCTTTGTGCATTACAACAATAAATTCGGGGGAAAAAGAAGATAGTCCCCCAGTAGAGGCCCCCGGGGGTTCCCCCTCCCGGTGTCCAGTCTCTAATTTGTACAAAGATGTTCTTGGAAGCGGCGTTGAGGTAAAGGGGAAGTCCTCCTCAGAAATTTCCACCTCAGAGTTGGATTCCAAAATGGCCGCTGTTCCCGCGCTCAGCGGGAACGGGGCTTGCCGCTTCCTTGCTGAGCGGTCTGAAACGCCGCTAATGTCCCCCGCTGGAGGGCTGGCTTCCCCTTTGGAAAGGCAGCCTGAGCACTTCCCCTCAGAAGGCAGGTTTTCTTCCTGCCGGCCACAGGAAACGCAAGCCGCGGGATGCAGCATTTGACCCGGTGAGGGGAAAAAGAAATTGACTGCAAGTGCGGCAAAAAACTCCCTCGCGCAAGAGCCTGTGCTCAAAAACCAGCTGTCTCTGCAAACCCGACGAAAACCTCCGAGGAATAGTCCCTCTCGGTAGCTGGCGGCCCCGGGGAATTGAAACGTCGCGGGGCCGCGGGTAAGCAGTAACGTTCGTTGAGTAGTGGGGAGGGGCTGGCGCCACCAGCGTACACCCCAATGAAAACTTTGAAGTAAAAAATTAAGAAAAATGCCTTCCTGAGGAAAAAATAAAACACACTTACCCCAGTTCTAATACCCCAGAGAGGGAAAGAATATAAAGAAGAAGAGAAGGCCGGCCTGTCAGCAAGCTCCGGTGAAAGAATTTTTTTTTTTTTTTTTTTACCAGAGTACTAACCGTGCAAATAAAGCTTCTCTAAATTTAAAAAACACTCTTTACTTGATCCCTAAAACTTTAAGGAGCCTAGAGAAAAAGACTAAGCTACCACAGTGGGGAACTCTGGGTTCCCTGCTCTCATCTGCTGGAGTCAGAACGATACTGAAGTTAGAGACCAGGGTGATGAGGTCATATAGAACCTCTCCCAAAACTCTGTTCTGACTCCATCTGCTGGACAGGGGACATAACCCACCGTCTGGACTGATCCTGGTACGTACAGGGAACCACAATACCATAAAAACAGGCTTCTTCAAATTGCACATCCTAAAGAAACTTAAACCCCTGCTAAATACCCAAGACCTCCGCACAGTCCTACAGGCAACTATTTTAACTAAACTGGACTATTGCAATTCTTTATTGCTGGGCCTCCCTCTCTCCACTATCAAACCGCTCCAACTTTTACAGAATGCCATGGCCAGAATCCTAACAAACGCACGTAAATCGGATCACATTACCCCTATCCTAAAAGACCTCCACTGGTTACCCATAACCTCACGCATAAAATACAAAACACTCACCATCCTCCACAATTTATTGTACAATCAAAATCACACTTGGCTCGAGAATGCACCTCTTTTCCAATCATCTACCCGCCCCTCCAGATCCAACCTTGCTGGTACCCTATACACCCCCTCCCTAAAAACTGCTCACCACACCTCAACCAGAGAAAGGGCTTTCTCTATTGCCGGTCCTTCCCTATGGAACACCCTGCCCACGGCCCTCCGTCTAGAACCTAACCTGTCTAAATTTAAAAAAGGGCTCAAAACCTGGCTCTTTACATTAGCATACACAGACGTTGACCAAACTTAGCTTGCACTCTAACCCCGCAGCCCACCCTTTCCCCTCTCCTCCTCTCTGCCTCTCCTTTTCTCCCCCTTTCTTCACCCCAAGCAAAGACTCCAAAATATAGTGTTTCTCCCCCCTAAGCAATGACGCCTAAATTCTGTTATTAGTTTCCCCTCACCCTCCTTTAAACCTACCTGACCATTCACCCCCCCCCCCCCCCCCACCTCTCCCGTCACTGCCATCACTGGTCTGGTACCTACCAGCCCACCTGTACATAGTGTCTATTGTTAATTTTATTTTCTTCAAATGTTCCTACCAAATTTCTCTCTTTCCCTATCCTTCCTACTGCTGTCCTCTCTCCTCTTTCATTACTGCTCCCCCCTTCCCTTCCCTTCCCTGTTTATTGCATTTCTCTCTCTTATTATTTTGTTACAATGTAAACCGGCATGATGTTCCGACGAATGTCTGTATTATAAAAATCAACAAATAAAAAAATAAATAAATTGGGGAGGGGTTTTTTTTTTTTTTTAATAAATATGCCCCTCCCCCCATGCTAAACTGAATAATGAATTTTCCCCGAAGTTTGGGGAAAATCCGTCTCGGGATTTGATTCCTCCAACCCATGCCGAATTGGACTATTTCTTTGAAATTTTCCAATTTGGCAAAAACAATTGCACATCCCTATTGTCCAGTCCTTTCTGAATAATTTCCAACATTCTGCTTGCTTTTTTGACCACTGCCAAACCTTGAGCTGAGGATTTCAACATACAGCCAACAATGATTCCTAAATTTTTTTCCTGGGTGATACTAATTCCGAACCCAGGATTCTGTACCTGTAGTTGGGAATATTTTTCCATATATGCATCACTTTGCATGTGTCCACATTAAATTTCATCTGCCATTTAGATGCCCAGTTTCCCAAGCTCGCAAGGTCCTTCTGCAGTTCCTCATAATCTGCATGTGTTTTAACTATTTTGAATAATTTTGTGTCATCTGCAAATTTGATCACTTCACCTAGATCTTTAATGAATGAGTTACACAATACCAATCAAAGAACAGATGCCAGGAACATTCTACTTTTCACCTTTCACCATTAAGAAAACTGAAAATTTAGCCCTACCCTTTGTTTCCCATTTTTTAACCAGATATCAATCCATAACAACACACCACAATGACCTTTAGTTTTCTGAGGAGTCTCTCATGCAGGACTATCAAATGCCTTCGGAGAATCTAAAAACACTATATTGATTACTTCACCTTCATTTAATTGATTATTCACACCTTCAAAGATTTCTAATAATGAGGCATACATTCCCTTTGCTAAATCCATGCTAGTGCTTCCTCGTTAAGTCATATTTAGCCATATAAATAAATAAATAAATATGGTCAGTCATTTTGTTCTTAATTATAGCTTCCACTATTTTTAGCAGGCACAGATCTCAGCCTCACCGATATGTAGTTACTTGGGTCACCTCTGGAATTATTTTTGAAAATCGGCATTGCATTTGCTAGCCTCCATCCTGAGGTATGGAGACAGATGGGAATGACAAGTTACAGATTACTATTTATTTATTTAACATTTTTATATACCGACCTTCATGAAAAAAATTCATATCAGATCGGTTTACATGTAACAAGGGGTATAACTTAATCAACCATATAACAAGAGGCGAAAGATACATATAACAAGGTTTTAACTTGGAGGGCTAGGATAGCCGGAGATATAGGACAGCATAACTGAATAAATTAGATAATACAATAATATAAAGAAGAGAGGCATAAATATAATGCTTAAACTTGGAGGGGGGTTTAGTTAGGAGTCCGTGTCCGGTCTGGTGGAGAAAAAATGTTGGATATGCAAGTTAGGGGAAGGCTTGGAGGAAGAGCCATGTCTTGAGTTTTTTTCGGAAGGTTAGAGAGCATGGTTCTAGTCTGAGGTCTGTGGGCATATTGTTCCAGATGGATGGGCCAGCTGTAGAGAAAGCTCGTTCTTTGGTGGATGATAGGCGAGTGGATTTCGTTGGGGGGGTTTGCAGGGTGCCTTTATATGCTTCTCTGATAGGTCTAGTAGTAGTACGTCTGCAATTTCATATTTGAGGTCCTTTAGAAATCTGAGATTAATACCATCAGGTACTGGTGTTTTGCCACTCTTTAGTTTGTCAATTTCCTCCACCTCTCTCTTCCAGGTTCACACTGATTTGGAATTATCACAGAAAAACTGGCTCAAGAGTGGGTATCTTCCTAACATTCTACACTCAGAAAAGATTGAAGCAAAGGATTCCTTTAGTTTTTCGGTTATGACTTTATCGCCAATTACTCCTTTTATCCCTTGGTGATCTAATGCAGGGGTAGCAACTCCAGCCCTCAAAGGACTGCAAAGAAATCCAATTTTCAGGATATCCCTAATGAGTATGCACGAGAGAGGTTTGCATCCACATTGCATTAGGTGTATGCAAATCTATTTCATGCACGTTCATTCAGGATATCCTGAAAACCCGACCTGTTTACAGCCCTAGAGGACAGGAATTGCCTACCATTGATCCAATGACAAATGCTAAATATTAATCAAGAAAAGAGAGTTTAGATATTAATTCAAGGGAATGCCATTTTGAAGTTTATGAAGGCAAAAGATGAGAAAACTTGTTAGGGTAACATTGCTTTTGCCCATCTGTTGAAACACCATTAGAGATAGAGAACCACCCAGGAGGCATTTTAAAAAGGCTAAATAGTGGATGTTTTAGGTTTTTTCATCCTACAATATTATTACATAATTCAGGATAATATTAACTGAAAAAATAATCCCTACCATGGTGAGCAGTGCCTTTCCATTACACAATTCCTATACAGAGAAAAAATAAGGCAGACAATATTCTAACATTATGACAATCCAGTAATGAGCTTGATTAAACATGCTAAGGTTACTTACTGTTTGTAGAGAGACAATATACAGTTTTAGGAGCTTTCCTGTCATTTAACAACTCTTTAAAAGTGACTTTAATCTGTTAATTTTAAAGCAACAATATTCTCAACCTTGATCTCCTGACACCTCTTCTGGTGTACATAAAGAAACACAAACATAAAACATTCATGCAGCTTACTTTCATAAGAACATAAAATTCAAATATGTTTTGCTCCAAAGGTTATTTCTTCTTATGTGCTTTCCAAATGTTTGAGGACATCCAATGTACCTCTTCCAAAAATGATTAGATGTTAGAGAGGTTGGAACTGTAATTGCTCCACCATCATATCTCTTATAACCTAACCTGGTTTATACACACAATCTAAATTATAATAGCAGTCAACAGGTCATCAGTTAACAAAAATGCCATTAACGTCCCTCTGTTAGAATGGAAGGGAGATATTCATCAAGATAGGCGAGTGGCGAGCCAATATAATTTCCATGGTTTTCAATGTAATTAACTATGCTGGGCATGCAGATTTCCCCAGAGGACAGCACAAGTCCTGGATGACCTTGAGGCACAATTTTGGCAGATGCAATTGGCAGCAGCTTGGGTCAGCAAGTGGTGATTGCATACAGTCTGCAAAGATGCCCTCATGAGGCAGCGTGACTCGAGACAGAGTCTCTTGGGATAGACGCAGTAATCTGTAGCAAATCCTGAAAGCACTGGGTTAGTTTAATTCACTCACTGCTAAGACAGGAAACAACTCCATGGCTCTTAAATAAATTGGTAAACACAATTGGGACTGGCTTTCAAGTTGACATGGGCTTTTTTTTTTTTTTTGAAGGGGGTGAAGGGGAGGGAAGGAGAGTTATTGCTCAGGTGGTGCTGACAGGGATAGTTAGATGGGAAAAATGCCAGATGCAGGAAAGAATGATAGGAGTGATTATCAACAACCCAACGAAGAGTAAATTCCTAAATATTATTTAAAATGATGGTAAATTTCGTTGAGCATGTCATAGTATAGAGATGTATTGTTTAATTTCAGCATTTGACACTTCACCATGCAGTTTTATGCAGAAGAAACAGTATAGCACAATGTTGTATAGTAGTTTATACATAAGTATTCATTACACTACTTGATGCTTAAGGCATGATAAATAGTGTATTTCCAAATTTCAGTTGCAGAGGGGTTCTAACATAGCAGCTTTCTACATGCTGAAGAATTTAACTTTTAAATAATACCATATGAAATACTTCTGCAACAGCCTTGCAGAACTTCCTAGACTGAAAGGCAGTGATTACCATAGTAAGTCATCTCCGCGTTTACGTGACAAGTAACGAAATGGCTGCATATAGTGGGAAGGTCTGGTGAGGTGAGCTACAACCTCAAGACAGAAGTTTGGTAACCAACGTAACTGTTTTAAAGTTCTACTGCAGAAATTTCGTTAGTCAGGAAGTGTTGCTTGTAGGTACATTTCTAAAAGGAGCCTGTTAACTTGGTCATAAAGATTTATAAAGTGCAGGGAAGGCCCGATGATTCAGTATAAGTGCTGCATGCTCCCAGGCAGAGGGACATGGGTTCAGTTTCTGACTGAGATCTTCTGCTGGAGCTGGCCGCAGAGGCAGCACTCACACAGTCTCGGAGGTGCGGGAAGTCATAGGCATTGGCCACGTTTGCGGGGCCAGCTGAGGATTGTATCTACAGTGAAGAGGACTAACGTAAGGGGGGGAGAGGGGAATCCCTGAGCATATGCAAATGCAGACTCAAGGCGCCAGATCCCGCTCCTGTTTTGGATTGAGATGGAAACTCGAAAGGAGGAGGAGGAAACTAATGGACAGATCCAGTCTCTCCTCCCATCCCTCCCACTGATCGACAGAGAAGATGGTGTGCTGATTAGACTGAGTCAGCCAATAGGGGAGCCGCTCTGTGCTCACGAGCCCATTCAGTTTTGAATTGAAAGAGGGGGAGAGTGTATTCCCCTGGATCTTTCTGGAGTGACAGAGAAAAAGAAAGCAGAATCACAGATACAGAGCTCCTGCTAATTTATTTAAAAATATGTATTGTCTGCTTATAGTAGACCAGCTCAACTAAGCAGATAACAATAAAGTAAAAACATGAAACATAAAACATTTTACAATTACACCGTAAATAAACACATTAAAACCTAAAGCAATAAATTATTAAGTCAGCTGGCCATCAGTCTGGGCCTTTGTTCATTCTAGCTGCCTGCCTTAAAGATTGCTGTAATAACTTTCCCTTACATTATTCCATTACATTAGTGACTTATGTCACCCTGCTACAGGAAGAACCTAGGGCAACTTACAACATAGCAAAAACAGAACAACGTATTCAAATTACATCCATTTATTAAAGCATAATACATATTAAAATTCAAAATGCTTATCCATTTTCTCACCTCCCCCCCTACACACAGGGGCAAGGGCAACTAAACTTCATCACCAGTGACAGATTTATATTTCTGGCACCCCTACGCACTGTTGGTGCTGTTAACATAGTAACATAGCATTGTCAACAGAAAAAAAATAAAAAAGATCCATCAATCCCCTCCAGCAAGTTTCTTATGGTAGTAACTGCTGCTCCATGCAGGTTACCCCATGTGTCTGTTAAAGGTAACTGCTGCTCCATGCAGGGTACCCCCATACCTTATGTTAAGCATATTAATACTTACAATCACAACCAAGCAATTGTCAAACTCATAACAAAATTATTGCTAGCAACATTTTATGTGGAGAGCAGCCTCTTTGATAATTCAGACAATGCTGTTTGAACATGCTTTGCTTTTGGACTTGGCCATAAAAGCAGTCCTGTGCTTTATTCCTATTGTCAGAGTATCAGTACCCCAAGACAGTAAAAGTCGGGGCCCAGTGTTGGCTGTCTTCATAATCCAATATCCCACCCCCGCCCCAGCCATTAAAGCGGAGAGTGATGCTGCAGTTCCATCAAAAGCATCAAAGCTAATTGGTTAAGGGTAGTAATCTGTCATGCCTTCCGTTAAGGGCAGTAAACTGCTGCTCTGAGCGGGTTACCCCAATGCATCCTGTTCTTCATTACCATCCACAAGCCTTCGGCGATGCACAATGTTTATCCCATGCCCTTTTGAATTTTACTGTTTTCATTCTCACCACCTTTTCTGGAAGGGCATTCTAGGTATCCACCACCCTTCTCTGTGAAAAAATATTTCCTTATGTTGGTTCTGAGTCTTCTCCCTTGCAGTTTCATTTGGTGACCCCCTAGTTCTACTGCTTCCTTTCCAATGGAAGAGGTTTGAAATTCATGCATCATTACAACCTTTCAGGTATCTGAAAGTCTGTATCATTTCGCCTCTGCACCTCCTCTCTTCCAGGGTGTACATATTTAGATCTTTCAGCCAACTCCTTTGTGTCTTCCTAAAAAGACCCTTCACCATTTTGGTCGCCCTTGTTTCGAATGCTTCCATCCAGTCTTTATCCTTTTTGAGAAAGGGGCTCCAGAACTGAACACAGTATTCCAGGTGAGGCCTCACCAAGGACCTGTACAAAGTCATCACCACTTCCTTTTTTCTTACTGGTTATTCCTCTCTCTATGCAGCCCAGCATTCTTCTGACTTTAGCTATTACCTTGTCACATTGGTTTGCCACATCCAGATCGCCGGACACTACACTATCACCCCAAAGTCCCTCTCCTAGTCTGTGCACATTAGTCTTTCACCCCCCCCCCCCCCCATCACATACAGCTCTTTTGGATTACTGCACCACAGATGCATGACTCTGCACTTTTTGACGTTGAATCCCAGCTGCCAAATCTTCAACCACTTTTCAAGCTTCCTTAAATCACTTTTCATTCTCTCTACTCCTTCAGGTGTGTCCACTCTGTTGCAGATCTTAGTATCATCTGCAAACAGACATACTTTACCTTCTATCCCTTCCACAATGTCTCTCACAAAGTTATTGAACAGAACCAGACCCAAAACCAATCCCTGTGGCACTCCACTTAACACCGTTCTTTCTTTAGAGTAGGTTCCATTTACCATTAAACACTATCTCCTGTCAGTCAACCAGTTTACAATCCATGTCAATATCTTGGAGCCAAGCTTCTCAATTTGTTCATTAGTCTCCCATGCGGGACTGCATCAAAAGCTTTGCTGAAATCCAAGTAAATGACATCTAGTGCTCTTCCTCGATCCAATTCTCTAGTCACGCAATCTAAAAAAATCAGATTTGTCTGACAGAAGCTTCCCTTGGTGGTTCGATGCTGCCTTGGGTTCACTATTCTTTCCTTCAGCAGAGAGTCCAATAATTTTTCCACCACTGAGGTGAGAATAATCAGCCTGTAGTTTCCAACCTCCTTCTTGGCTACCTCTTGTGAAGCAGGACCACCACCAGACCACTCTTCTCCAATCTCGCGGCACCACCCCCATTTCCAGGAATCTATTGAACAAGTCTTCCAGCAGGCCAGCCACAACATCTTTGAGCTCCTTCATTTTCGGGGGATGTACCTCATCAGACCCAATGGTCTTGTCCACTTTTAATTTTCCTAGCTGTTCCCATACATTTTCTGTAATCAGAGTTTCATCTAACTCCACCCCCATCTACATTCTTGTCAACCAGCAACATGCTCTTCTTTAGTGAACACCGAACTGAAGCATTTAATATTTCTATCATTTCTTCATCTCTCTCCACACAATCCTCCTTATCACTTTTCAATTTCACTGTACCATTTTGGGCCTTCCTCTATGCTCTGATATATCTGGAAAATGTTTTGTCACCTTGCTTTACCTCTTTGTAATCCTTTCTTCCACTTGACAATTTGCTTTCCTGATTTTTTTCTTGGTCTCACTCAGTTTCATCAGATATTCTTCCCCGTGTTCCTCTTTTTGGGATCTTTATACTTCTTTAACACTGTTCTTTTTGCCTTTATTTTTTCACCTCCTTTAAGAATCAGATTTGAATAAGAAACCAATTAACTTTATTTACTTTTCTAACATATAGATTTGTTGCCTTTGTTATAGCTCCTTTTAATTTAGCCCACTGTTCTTCCATCTTCCCCATTTTCTCCCAGTCTTCTAGTTCTTCCTCCAGGTATATCCCCATTATGACAAAGCCTGTGTTTTTGAAATTCAAAACTGAGGTCTGTGTGTGATTTCTCTGTATCCTATTTGCGACATTGTTGTGACTGCCAGTCATGGCGAACCACGACCGGGGGGGTCGGTCACTCACCTCCGCTATGCCGGGGCCGTCGCGGGCAGGCTGCCTCCGAGGCAGCGTTGCTGCCTTCCAAGATGGCCGCGGCGTCTTCGCGGCTAAGCCACGCCCCCTAGAGATCTCTTAGGCCCGCGCGGGCGGCAAGTGCCCGGCCTTAAAGGAACCCCTACAGGAAGTGTAGGGGGTTCCTTCCTGCTGTCTCCAGCTTCCCTGCACTATATAAGGCAAGGTCTGGGGCCTCAGACCTTGCCTCGGCTTCGTGGCTCCAGAGTTGTTTGTTTGGTTCCTGGTTGCTTCTGCGTTTGATCCTTGGACTGGCTGTCGTTCCTGTTTGGCTCCTGACTTCTGGACTGGCTGTGGATTCTTCTGGCTTTGGACTTCTGGACTGGCTGCGGATTCTTCTGGCTCTCGACCCCTGGACTGGTTGCGGATTCTTCAGGCTCTCAACCCCTGGACTGGTTGCGGGGTATTCTGGCTCCTTGATCCTTGGACTGGCTGCGGAGTGTGTTGGTTCTTGTTCTCTGGACTGTCTTCTGAGATTACTTTGATTCCTACGACCTGCTGGAGGCGCCAGCTTCAGTTTCACGATCCCACCGGAGGTGCTCATCTCTGTCCTCTCGACCTGCTGGAGGCGCCAGCTATCTGGACTAAACGACCTGCAGGAGGCGCCTGCATCCAGATCTTCTTCTAGTACCTCCAGTGACCTTCGTGATTGGCCTCACCCACCGACGAGGGGTCTTCATTCCTCACCGGACCAAGGGTCCACCTCTCAAGTCATAACAGATATCAAATAGTTTTGATGATCACTGGTGCTCAGGTGGGCACCTACCCAGACATTAGAGATATTATCCCCATTAGTGTGTACCAGATTGAAAATCACACCTTCCCTCATGGGTTCCCACTATCATTTGTTTGAACAGAGCCCCTTGAAAGGCATCCACTATCTCTCTGCTTCTCGTAGATTCCGCAGAAGGGGTACTCCAGTCTACATCCAGCAGATTAAAATCTCTGAAGACCAACATTTCTCCCTTCTTTCCCACCTTTCAGATGTCTTTGATCAGATCTCTATCCAGTCCTTTTGAGACAGAGGCTTGTAGATTACATCAGTAAAAATGTATGTACCATATATATTTTTTTTTTGGAAGTCCATAATGTTTATCTACCCCATGTCCTTTGCAGCTCATTCGCCTGGATATTGTTTTTGACATAAAGAGCTATTCCTCCCCCTTTTCTGCACTCACTGTCCTTCCTTAATGAGTTATAGCCCAGGATGGCCACATCCTAATCATGATAATCCATGAACCAGGTCTCTGTAGCAGCAATGCCTCCACCATTAGAACCTGCAGGCTGGAATTTTATTGCCCGAACAGTGAGCATTTGTGGTCATAGTTTTCAATTTTTTTCACCCTTGATTTGTTGCACTTATTAGACACCTTCTCTGATTTTTTGATCCGATTGATTTTATTTTTTCCTCCCATTTCCCCTATGTTGCCTTTCTCCATGTCCTCCTCCCCCCCCCCCCCCCCACCCCCCGCCTAAAGGTCAGACAACTAGAAGTAGGTCTAAAGCACAGCCTCATAAGCCTGCAAAAAATCTGGGGTAGATAGATTCTGCAGCAAAAATTAGAAAATTCTGAAAATTCCACACTGGCAAACAGTGCATTGTCACTCCAGGATCACACTAACATGGATTTTTGAATTCTAGATTTGACTATTCATCTTTCCAAAAATGAAACAATACAATTGCAGAACACCATAGTCCCTGCTTGTGTACCTCCACAGGGTTTTATTTTCATTTGTAATTTATTTCACCTCCGTGGGTTTTTGTTTTTTTAATACAAAGAAACTCATTTTTTTCAGTTGTAGAAAACACAATTTTGTGTTTCTCTCTTTATACCCAATAAACTTTATGGAACTAAAGATTCCTACTGCTAAGGGCAAATTGGCAAACCTAGGGCCTTCAAACTTTCTCAGCCTTTTTGTTTAAAGATATTCCCAACATTGTTTTGCTCTTTAAAAACAAACCATGTAAGCTAGTTATTGACTTTTGCCTCAGAAAATGAGCTACAACCAGCACTGTACAAAAGCTTTTTCATTATCAAGTTAATGTAACATACAATATAGACTATCCCAAGAACATTAGCTTTTGCTACAGTACACCCACAAGTAGACCAGAAAGGGATTTCATGACCCAGAGTTACATGAAATAATTTACAATTTTCCTTTGTACTCCAATTGTTATAAGTCATCTTATAAACTTGTACAGGTAATCTCTCCAGATGGATTATGACTTTTTTTTTCTTTTGTGTCATCATTGGCTGATCTGTACAAGTATCTCTATTCAGCTCTGTCACTGCTTGGCTTATGCAAAAATCTCTGTTTATTCTGTCAGTTACTTGTCTACAGAAATGCGTCTTCATTCTGATCTGATACACCAAAAACACCAGTACCCATTCTGATCCATTGATGAGTCACTTATATAAAAATTCTAGCCTTGTTTTATCAGAATTGATGACCACAATTGTGTCACCTTTTGGCTATGTATATGGAGAACAGAAAATTTGACCTGGATCAGTGCCTCACAACTGTACCAGAAGAGTGATCAACACTGCTCAACCTGTGGTTTTTAATTCTGATTTTTGTTTCTTTTAGAGTTCTAGCATTTCACATTCTCATTTGATTGGTGGAAAGGACAAGACCATGCCACAGAGACAGTGATTGGCAGTATCCTACTCTGAGCACAGTCATATGAATGCAGATTTTTATTAATTTTTTAAATCAATGTTTCTGGCTTCTCACTGGACACCATGTTGCAGAAAACACAGGTGCATGTGGGGATATGAAGAGCATTTGAAATGTGTCCATACTGTTTCTTTTTCACCCATGTTGTTTTTCTTTTCTCGATTCTGAACCTTAAGTAATGCCACAGTGCAGGAGAACTACATTATCAAGGATGTTACAAGCCTTTAAACATTTTAATGATATGAGAATAAATGACTATAGATAAAACATACAGATGGCAATTTTCAAAGGGATTTTCACAGTTACAAAGTGCTTTACCCATGTAAATTGCCTATCTGAAAATTGCCCACCCTGTATGCAGTAAAAGTATGTATGTAGTTCCATAAGGTGCCTACATTTACCTGCATTGCAATGGAGGTGCTCCCCGGTCAGGGTTAGGTTGGTGATAGAAAACTACATACATAATTTTGGATTCTCAAAAATATGTATGTAGTTTTGCTTGGCAAAAGCATCTGAAGAAAAGGAGATGCAAATTTTCCTTAGGCAATTTTCAAAGTAAATCTACACACATTTTTAATTGGAAAATCAGAATAAAGATCGCAGATAAAAAATTAGGGGTGTGCATGGGAAAACTTGTATTAATTTTGTTTTTGTGACATTTTTTCATTCTGTATTTCAAATTTTGTTTCATTGCGTATGTATTATTATGTTTTTAGAAAGCAACAAGATGAATGCACATCCCTAGAATAAAGTACTCAGACTCTGCAGCAATGAGAACAGTTTCAATATTGCCTTATTCCACCACCACCACTAAATGTCCTGAGCTAATACACAATGAAATTTCAGGTTAAGAGTTTGGTCCTGTTTTGCTTTTGCTTCAAAGAAAATACCCATCTACCGTGCAGTGCTAAATATTAAACAAAGCAACTAGTAATAGTTTGCATAAATAGCTCAGTTTTGAAATTCTCTAAGGGCTGCATATAAAGAATTTGGTGTGATATATATTTTATCTGTTAGCCATTTTTCATTCGCAAGCTTCCTCTTTGGTTAGTCAACTATTTATGCTTTCTGGTATCTGGTTTTGGAAATTATATAGCATACCCGTGCTACTGAAACCATGTCATTTAAGTAACGGTCCATTAACAACAAACAGTGTCAAAGTCAAACAGTTTGGGATAATTTGCTATTATAGAATACAATCTCAGTTATGAGGCTTGGAACCACTAGTCAAATGGACTGTGCCTCTCATGTCTTCCAGCACCCAACAAGCCCTTATGGAACCTGGCATGCAAAGATAGAGGGATAAAGGCACCCCTGAGCTACAGAGCATAGGCCAGAGAACATCACCTGCTCACAGCTTCAGCCACATGGCACAGCCCTAGGAAAAACATCCTGGAAAGGCACAAATATCTGGCTGCAAGCACAACACCTGACAGTATAGCAGGCCAGGAGCTATCACAACACCCGCAAACCTATAGGCAGGCCATCTGGGTTGAATTTTTCCCCCACAGGCTGATCCAGTCCTAGTTTTTACTACATTGCATCTAAGGACTTATAGCTTTCCAAAAAAACAAACAAACAAAAAAAAACAACAACCCATCAGGGTTATGATTCCATGCATAAAGGTAAAACCAGAACTGGACCAGGTCTGGCAATCCCTGAAATGCAATCAGCATGGTATAGGTTCGGGCATACAACACATTTATCCCAACATATAAACAGGCTTGACTGTACTTTTTGAATCAAGAAAACACTTTTGATGGCATTAGGAGTCTGAGCTAAAAGCAACTCTGCCAGAATCAGATGTAATTAGATTATTGTATCATTTCTGACCCCCCAACTCTGGCAGTCCTAGGAGTTGTCATCTTTTACAAACTGTACCAAAAGTTCATGGCTGGTCCATATTGGCAATAATTTCATGAATGAGACTATATTTATTTTATTTATTTAAAATACTTATCCACTATTCCGCTTTTCATGGCAGGTTACATTAAAAAAAAAGTCCACAAAAACCCAACAAACAGAAACACATCAATATTGATCCGTTTCTCCTTTTTCCTTTTAAGAGGTAAAGATTCATACCTCTGGATATCTGCTCTTGCTCTTTTCAATTAAAAATAAAAACAACCAGAATAGGACCTTCTCCCAATTATCTCTCTTATTTTCTAATTAACTGACTTACTCATGCAACCCATATAGCTGTTGAACAAGTATGCCTTTAACTGTATATTAAAGGATCTGCAGATACTCAACAGCCCATAATTGTGCAGGACGTAAATTCCAGAAAACTGGACCAGAGATAGAGAAAGCTTGCTCATGAGCCTCAATCAGGTGCACCAGATGAGGTACACTTCAGCAAGTCCCAACTACTTGTAATGTACATGAAAGTCAATATATCCTGAGCATCGTGCTAATACATATGGATGTCTTGTTATTCAGGGTTGTGTTGACGATGGTTGACAAATTAAATATTATCCAAGGCATATTGGATAGCCAAAGTAGAGTCTGCAATATGGAACTAATAAAGACACAGATGGCCACATTCTAGACCATTTGAAGGCCCTTGGATTGTAATGACGGGAAGACTAATATAGTAAATGTTGCTTACCTGTAACAGGTGTTCTCACAGGACAGCAGGATGTTAGTCCTCACATATGGGTGACATCATCAGGATGGAGCCCAATCACGGAAAACTTCTGTCAAAGTTTCCAGAACTTTGACTGGCCCCTACTGGGCATGCCCAGCATGGCACTAACCCTGCAGCCAGCAGGGGGTCCCCCTTCAGTCTTATTTGATAGCTACAGGCAGTGCCGAAAAAATAAAACAACAAAACGTTACGAACCCAACACCGCGGGGCAGCGGGCGGGTTTTGTGAGGACTAACATCCTGCTGTCCTGTGAGAACACCTGTTACAGGTAAGCAACATTTGCTTTCTCACAGGACAAGCAGGATGGTAGTCCTCACATATGGGTGAGTACCGAACTGAGGATGTCCAAACATGCACCAAATGTACCCAACGGCGTGCAACAGGCACAACAACTGGGGTGGAATTTGGTAGAGGGCATCCTGAACCCCACCGGGCAGGCGGAAGGGTGTTGGTACGTCACGTTGGAAATAGGTTACGCAGGACAGATTGGCCGAAGATGGAATCCTGTCTTCCGGCTTTGTCCAAGCAATAGTGGGCTGCGAAAGTGTGCAGTGAGCTCCAGGTGGCAGCCCTACAAATGTCAGGAAGTGGCACCGATCGTAGGTGTGCTACTGAAGTCGCCATGGCCCTCACAGAGTGTGCTTTAACACGGTCTTGAAAAGGAATGCCTGCTTGCTGGTAGCAAAAAGATATGCAGTCCGCCAACCAGGAGGAGAGAGTCTGCTTACCCACAGGTTGCCCTAATTTGTTGGGATGGAAAGAGACGAATAACTGAGTGCTCTTCCTGTGGGCAACTGTATGGTCTAGGTAGAATGCTAGAGCCCGTTTACAGTCAAGAGTATGCAGAGCCTGTTCCCCTGGGTTGGAGTGGGGCATGGGAAAAAAGGTAGGTAGTATGAGGATTGATTAATGTGAAACTCCGAAACTACCTTAGGCAAAAACTTAGGGTGAGTGCGGAGTACCGCCGGGTCCTGCAGGAGTTTAGTGTAAGGCAGATAGGTAACTAGGGCCTGTAACTCACTAACCCTGCGAGCTGAAGTGATAGCTAAAAGGAAAATCACTTTCCATGTGAGATATTTTAGGTCACAGGAGTGAAGAGGCTCGAATGGAGGTTTTATGAGCCGACTGAGAACAAGATTAAGGTCCCAAGAAGGGGCCGGAGGACGTAAAGGTAGCTTGATATGGAGCAAACCTTTAAGAAAACGTGTTACAAGGGGTTGTACCGATATAGGGACATCCCTGACACCTTTATGGAAGGCGGCTACCGCACTGACATGCATTCTGATGGAAGAGGTCTTTAGACCTGATTCCGATAAATGCCAGAGATAGTCCAAAAACCTTGAAATTGTACAGGAAAAGGGATCAAGGGATTGCGAAGAATACCATGATGTATACCTTTTCCATTTATAGGAATAAGACTTTCTTGTGGAAGGCTTCCGCGAAGTAATCAGGACACGAGAAACCGAATCTGAAAGGTTAAGTGGTTGAAGGATTAACCTTTCAACATCCATGCCGTCAGGGACAAGGCCTGAAGATTGGGATGGCGTAGACATCCGTCGTTCTGAGTGATCAAAAGTGGGTGCATTCCCAAGAAATCTGCCTGCGGATGGAGAGATCCTGGAGTATTGGAAACCACACTTGGCGTGGCCAGTGTGGTGCTATCAGGATCATGGTTCCCTTGTCCTGACGGAGCTTCAGGAGAGTCTTCGAGAGACGAGGTAGTGGAGGGAATGCATAAAGCAGACCGGCTGCCCACGAGAGGGCGAATGCATCTCTGGGCTGAGAGCGCTCGCTCCGAATGAGGGAGCAGTAATTGTCTACTTTGTGGTTCTGAGGGGATGCAAAGAGATCTATTTGGGGATAACCCCATTGCTGGAAGAGAGAGGTCGCTACCGAGGGATTGAGCGACCACTCGTGCGGTTGAAAGACACGACTCAGTTTGTCTGCCAAGACATTGTGCACTCCCGGCAAGTAGGTGGCCCTGAGATACATTGAGTGGGAGAGCGCTTCCGCCCAAATCTGCGCAGCTTTATGACATAGAAGGAAGGAACCTGTGCCTCCCTGTTTGTTGATGTACCACATGGCCACCTGATTGTCCGTCTGAATTAGGATGATGTAATTTGATAAGTCATCCTGAAAAGCTGTGAGAGCATATCGCATTGCTCGAAGCTCCAGGAAATTTATCTGGTGTTTGGCTTCCTCTGGAGACCAAGATCCTTGTGTCTGTAGATCATTCACATGAGCTCCCCAGCCGAGGTTGGAAGCGTCGGTGGTGAGAATGAGTTGAGGATCTGGTAGATGAAAGGGCAGTCCCTGGAGGAGATTGTTCTGATCTTTCCACCAGGCGAGAGACAGATGGAGTGGGTCGGTAATGTGGACAATGGTTGACAGAGGCTGAGTCGCTTGAATCCATTGTGACCTCAGAGTCCAATGCAAGACTTTCATGGCCAGGCGGGCCATTGGAGTGAGATGGACTGAGGACGTCATGTGTCCGAGAAGGACAAGGAATTGCCGAGCCGTTGCTGTATACTGAGACTGCAACTGGTGAGCGAGAGACACGAGGGTTTGCACTCGTTGTTGAGGTAGAAAGGCTTTTGCCTGTAAGGTGTCCAAGTCTGCCCTAATGAAAGACAAGGTTTGAGATGGGGCTAAATAGGATTTCTCGTAACTCATGAGAAATCCTAGAGAGATTAGAGTGTGTAGGGTCAAATCCAGGGACAACCGAGCGGCTTGCTGCCCTGATTAACCAGTCATCTAAATAGTGCTAGACGAGAACACCTTCTTTCCTGAGAAAAGCTGAGACAACTACGAGACATTTGGTAAAGACTCGTGGTGCTGATGCTAGGCCGAATGGAAGCACCCGGTATTGATAGTGCCTTGGGCCTACTAAAAACCGGAGATACTTGCGATAAGCTGGAGCTATCGCGATGTGGGTGTATGCGTCCTGGAGGTCCAGAGAGCAGAGCCAGTCTCCTCTTTGCAGAAAAGGTAAAAGCGAGCCCAAGGCTACCATTTTGAACTTTTCCTGCTGGAGGTATTTGTTGAGGGCACGTAGGTCCAGAATTGGACGAAGCCAATTCTGGACCTACGGATTTTTTGGGGATCAAAAAGTACCGGAATAGAACCCTAGGCCTTGTTGTGAAAGAGGAACGGGTTCTTTTGCTCTTAACTGGAGAAGAAGGGAAACCTTCTGCTCCAGAAGGACAGAGTGGTCTGTTATTCTCCACGCTTGTAGAGGTGGGGAGTCCGGTGGAACAGCAAAAAAATTCAGATGGTAACTCTGAGCAATGATTGCTAGCACCCATTGGTCAGTTGTGATTGATTGCCATATTCTATGAAAGTGGCATAATCAACCTCCCACTGGTATGCTTGGCAGAGGGATCAGGCTGCTGCTCTCCAAGTGAAAGTCAAAAACCTGAGGCAGGCCCCGGCTGGGGAGCTGCTTGTGGCTTTTGCTTCCGGGGCTGGTGAGGCTGAGATTTTTGATAAGGCCTCGTAGCTCAGGACCTTGTTGGTGGGGGATAGTACTTCCTTGAACGGAAGAATGACTTCTTAGAGTCCTTCTTGAAGGGCTGTCTAGAAGGGAAGTCAGAAGGTATCGATGAGAGCTGTTTGAGGGTCTCATGATGGTCCTTTTACTCAGCCACTATTTGCTGAATCTGTTCACCGAATAGATTATCTCCTATACAGGGCAGGTCAGAGAGCCTGTCTTGTACTTCTGGGCTAAGATCAGAAGACTTGAGCCAAGCCCAGCGTCTTGCCAAAATGGCAGTTGCAGACACTCTAGTGGAGTTGTTGAAGATATCGTAAGCTGTTCGTATCTCATGCTTTCCTGACTCAAAGCCCTTCTTGACAAGGGTTTCAAGATGTTCTTGGAATTGGTCAGACAGGGTTTCAGAGAAGTCCTGTATTTGCTTGAAGATGACCCTATTGTATTGGGTCATGTACAGCTGGTAAGAAGCAATTCTGGAGATGAGCATGGCTCCTTGGAACACTCGTCGACCAATATTGTCTAGGAATTTGTGTTCCTTGACAGGAGGGGTAGAGGAGTGAGGCTTCGTCCTTTTTGCTTTCTTTTGAGCTGATTCTACCACAACTGAGTGGTGGTCAAGCTGAGATTTTTGAAAGCCCGGGGCTGACTGTACTAGGTAAGTAGTGTCAGCTTTTCTGTGTACTGGGGCAATGGATCCAGGATTTTCCCAGTTCTTTTTGAGGAGGTCAAGAAGAACTTGATGAATGGGACTAGAAGGGATCACTTTAGGGGCATCCAGGAATTGGAGGAGCTCCATCATCTGGTGCCTATCATCTTGTTCCATCTGAAGCTGAAAAGGGACCAATTCCGACATTTCATTCTCAAAATTAATGAAAGAGAGATCCTCTGGAGGAGAACGCTTTCTACTTTCAGTAGGAGAAGGAGGTGAAATCAGTAGAAGGAGGTGAAATCATCGGTGTCTGTGGAAGTATATCACCCCGGGTGTCATAAGGAGCAGCAGGCTGACTTGTAGGATGAGAAGGGGGTTGGATACCCGAAGGGCCTGGCTGAGGCTCCGAGAAAATTGAAGGAATTGCTGGGGGCACCGCGGACGCCCTGGGGGGCATCGGTGCCGGCATCGAAGGCATCGATGGCGCTGATGTGCGTATCGCCCCCGATGAATGAATCGGAAGCGAGGGACGACATGGCATCGATGGCTGAGGCAATACCCCTGAAGGAGGAATGCGGAACGATGTTTCTCCTCCCGATGAAGCAGTCATCGGGGAGCACACCGGAGCCCCAGGAATCACCGGTGGAAGGGCAGTCATGAGCGCCTCCATCCGGGATAGCAGCGGTGCCAGCGCTGCTGGAATCGGGTCGGTGACCGGTTCCACTCTCGGTGTCGGTGTCGGTGCCGGAGGGAACTGGAGTCGTTGCATCGCCTTGGCGATGGCCTCCTGGACCAGCAGGTCCAGTTCTTCCTGGAGACCTGAGGCAATCAGCTCTGGCTCCGTGACGGAAGAGGGAGGCTGAGGCACAGTCGGAGGGACCACCTTTACAGGCGGAATCGCGACTCCCAAACCCCGATCGGGTGAGGGTGGCCTCGATGTCCCGGTCACAGGAGTGGTCGGTGCCGCTCCTGGACGGGGCTTCTTCGACCGTGGCTCTGACGGTGGCGAGGTCGATGATTTCACTCCCTTGACGGTCCGAGACTTACGATGCCGATGGCGATGCTTCTCCCTACGATCCCCTCGATCCTGAGGGGGAGAAACGGGAGTCGATGGCCGTGAAGACGTCTATGGCGGGCGGTCACCGGACGGTTGTCGATGGTGGTGCGACTTCGATGGTGCCAGTTCCGATCACGTCGATGCGATGGATGGCGTCGGGGTGTGAGCACGGAAAAGGAGTCCCATCTTCTCCATTCTGGCCTTGCGACCTTTCGGTGTCATAACGGCATATTTGGTGCGTCAGAACATCATGCTCACGGCCTAAACACATTACACAGACTCCATGAGGGTCTGTGATAGACATGGTATGAGTACAGTCCAGGCACCGACGAAAACCCGACGCCATGGCCATAGAAAAATCGAGCCGCGGTACGGTCGGTGGCCAGTAGGCCACGAGGGCCAAACTCGATGGTAATAGACGAAAAACGGTGAAAAACTTACTGGAGTACCGCGGCTTGAGAAAAGTTAGAGGAGGGACACCTGTGGGGCGAAGTATTTTTAATTACCGTATTTTTCGCTCCATAAGACGCACTTTTTTTCCCCCAAAAGTGGGGGGAAAATGTATGTGCGTCTTATGGAGCGAATATAAAAAAAAAAAAACACAAAAATCTAACAACCCCCCACCCTCCTGACTCCCCCAAGACCTGCTGACTTAATTTACCGCAATTCCCACCCTCCTGACCCCCCCAAGACCTGCCGACTTAGTTTACCGCAACCCCCCACCCTCCTGACCCCTCCGACCTGCCGACTTAATTTACCGCAACCCTCCTGACCCCCCCCAAGACCTGCCGACTTAAGTTACTGCACCCCCCCCCAAGACCTGCCAAACGTCCCTGGTGGTCCAGCGGGGGTCTGAGAACGATCTCCTGGGTGTGGGGCCGTCGGCTGCCAGTAATCAAAATGGCGCCGACGGCCCTTTGCCCTCACTATGTCACTGGGACTGACCGCTGCTATTGATTGGTCTCAGTGACATAGTGAGGGCAATGGGCCGTCGGCATCATTTTAATTACTGGCAGCCGACGGCCCGCGCCCAGGAGATCGTTCCCGGACCGCTCCTGGACCCCCGCTGGACCACCAGGGATGTTTGGCAGGTCTTGGGGGGGTCAGGAGGGTGGGGGGTTGCGGTAAATTAAGTCGGCAGGTCTTGGGGGGGGTCAGGAGGGGGGGTTGCGGTAAATTAAGTCGGCAGGTCTTGGGGGGGGTCAGGAGGGTGGGGGGTTGCAGTAAATTAAGTCGGCAGGTCTTGGGGGGGTCAGGAGGGTGGGGGTTGTTAATTTAAAGGGTTGGGATGGGGTTCCCAGAGAAAGAAAAGTTTTCTGATCTGGGGAGTGGACTGAAATGGCCCTCCCCAGACCCGAAAACAAAATGGGGAGAAAAAAAAAAAAGCTATGCACTCCCCTAATTTGCTCCATAAGACGCCCAGACGCAGAGCCGGTTTAGCACAAATTTTTTTTTTTTTATTTTCCCCCTCTGAATCCTAGGTGCGTCTTATGGTCAGGTGCGTCTTATGGAGCGAAAAATACGGTAAGTCCATGAGGAAAATTCCTGTCAGAGCTCCTAAACCGAAAAAAGAAGACTGAAGGGGGACCCCTGCTGGCTGCAGGGTTAGTGCCATGCTGGCCATGCCCAGTAGGGGCCAGTCAAAGTTCTGGAAACTTTGACTGGAAACTTTGACTGGAAACTTTGACAGAAGTTTTCCGTGATTGGGCTCCATCCTGATGATGTCACCCATATGTGAGGACTACCATCCTTCTTGTCCTGTGAGAAGTACCGAACTGCACACTAGTCTAAGCTAATAAGGGCCAGTGCTTGCTGTACCCCCACCATATGGACCAATCATATTCAGCATGTGGATCCAACAGAAACTTTACAATAAAAGTGAAAAATTAGCAATTTTAAGAAACATTTTTAAAAACTCAGAAAGAAAACAAGCTTAGAAAAGATCAGCAGAGCTCAACTTAAAAACATGTTTTTTTTTACCAATTCCAAAGCATGAAAATTAAAATATCTCCATTTTCTCAAAAAATGCAAAACTAGAAAGCTATTCCAATCAGTAGAAACAGTATAAAGAACTGGCTGTAATGATTTGTAGACAAACTAGCTAGACAACGTCTGCCCAGACGGGGCACTAAAATAATTCAGTGCTAAAGGCAACAGAATATGTCAAAACAAGATTTTAATAAATAGCTGACAAACTAAATCAGAATAGGCAAGAGCCAGAAAGCTTTGCTGATAGATTGTCTTTGGACAACAGGAAGAAATAGGGAGAGATCATGGAAGATGTAAAAAGTAGGCTGCGCAGAACTATTCAGAAAGACCTGTCACCGGCATTCCCACAATTAATCACAATAATATTAATACAGCAAAAGAAATAAATATCACCTATTATGGGGGAAAAATATGCATTGTGACAAAAGTAGAGCAAAAAGCTAGAAAGAAAACATTTAATATAATGCAGTTATTAATAGCAATCAAAGACTGAAAAGGAGAACAAAATCATTTTATGGTGCAATCGAATTACGGCTTTTGTAAGAACTCTAGGAGAGAGGTAATCTTCATGACACTGATATCTCTATGCATGAGTGCTTAACACTAACTTTGGATGTACTTCCAGTGTTGAAGTGAGCAAAAGTTGCATTACTGTGGATGATTCTAGAAAGACCTCTTTCTCTCTCTTTTTTTTTAAATTACTTTTTCTAAAAAAAATGTTTTTATAGTGAACTTAGTGCTTTTGAAAGCTGCTCACCAACAGTGCTGAAAATCAAAGTCCTCTATTTGTTCACAGCACAGGGACAGCATGGCAAACAGTAGCACCAGCCCTCTCTTTCTCTTTGGACTTCTCACAGGAGTTTTTTCTGTACTACCAGCAGTGTTTGAGCACTCTACAGTGTCTCCTGTAGTTCTGACTTACAACTTCTCACTATTGCCCCCTCCTGGGCAGCCTGTGTCACCCTTCCTAGGGCTCTCTGTGACCTCTTCTCAGGGTTTTTCAAAGCCCCCTTCTTGGTGCGTCTCATGGAAGCAGTCTCTGGACACATGGGGGCAGATTTTAAAAGACTACGCGCATAACCCGAAAAAATCTGCCCCTGCACATGCCAAGCCTATTTTGCATAAGCTCGGCAGTGTGCGCAAGCCCCGGGATGCACATATGTCCCGGGGCTCAGTGCTCCGGCACAGCGGTCTGTGCCGGGGCATGGCGCACCGGCAGCCCGCCAATGCGCGCAGGTTATGCCTGCCTCAGGCAGGTGTAACTTTTGGAGTAAAGGTAAGGAGGGATTTAGTTAGGGATGGGGGGGGGATAGGGGAAGGGAGGGGAAGGTGGGGAGGGCCAGAAAAAAAGTTCCCTCCAAAGCCACTCAGATTTCGGAGCAGCCTTGGAGGGAACGGGGAAAGCCATCTGGGCTCCCCTCGGGCTTGGCACGCGCAAGGTGCACATGTGTGCACCCCCTTACGCACGCCGAGATCGGATTTTATAACATGTGCATGGCAGCGCACGCATGTTATAAAATCGGGCGTAGATTTGTTCGCGTTGGGTTGCGCGAACAAATCTACGCCCGCGCGTAGATTTTAAGATCTGGCCCCCAGTGTTTGGGCACCCTACAGGGTCTTTCTCAGGACCACCTGTAGCGCCAATCTTAGACTGCTGCCACCACGACTCAGTCAGCTTGCTGGACCCCTCTGCCAGCCACTCACCCAGCAATTTTAATTATTTATACAAAGGCTTATATTCCACGCCTTTCACTCAAAGAGTGTTCAGTGCAGATTACAACTATCAATATTAAAATTACAATAAAAATATAAAAAATTTACAAAAAATATGAAAGCATAAAATAATCAATATAACCATGACCATCACTCAAAGGCATCACAGAACAGGACCAATTTTAGCTGTCTCCTGAAGTCCTTTACATCAGTTAGAGTTCTTAATTGATCAGGGAGAGAATTCCACAAGACAGTGGTCACATATGAAAAAGCCCTCTCCTTTGTTCTCTGTGGCCGAGCTACATTATTCAATGAAACCTTCAACAATGCTTGTGTATAAGGGTAAGGAATTTGGATTTTGATCTTAACTGCACCAGCAAGCAAAGCAGTTCTTTCAGTGTGGGCTGACTGTGGTCACTTTGTTGCAACAGGCAGCAGCATTTTGCACCAACTGAACCACACATGATAATTTACAGGACAGTTCTAAACATGTCTGTTGGTAAAATCTTTTTAATGACTTAACCAATTTCTACTTAAAAAAGGAAATCTGAGCCACGTGTCGAACTTGCAAATGAAAAGTAAGCTGAGAATCCAAAATAAAGCCTAAATTTCTTACTTCTGCTAATATTGACAATACTGTACAATGTTCTCGACTTTAACAGGAGGCATGGTGGAAACCGAGACCAGATGGCCCACCTATAGCATTTCCTCCATAAGCTGTTAGTACTCCTTGTACAGCCAATCTAGGCATTCATCTCTTGCTTGGCCTCTTGGGAGTGGGTTCCCTCACTTGTTACCCTGTCTGGCCTTTCCGAGCTGCCAAACCCTGAGACTCAGGTCCTCCCTCTGACCCGGCTCTTGGGACTTGGAAACTCCACTACTCAGAAATACATGGCTGTTCTTTCCTTTCAGCCCCCTGGCTGCTTCTGCTTCACCAGTTGCTGCAGTACCCTGACTGCTCCACCACTCCAGGTTTTCCTGTGGCTGCACACCTTCCCTGCAGAGTGGCTTGCTTGCTGGAAGAGGGCCCCGCCCTGTTTCCATTCACTGCACTCACAGCCCACTCTGGCAGCTTTTCCAGGGCCACACCCTGTTCAGCACAGCTGTGCCGCATAAGTGTTCCTTCCTCTTTTCTTTTTTTCAAGGCAAAGTTAAAAAAAAAAAAGCCTGCATAATTAGCATTGACTAAATCACTTTTAATCCCTAGCTACCTCTAGCTGGGCTTCTCCCATTAGCAGGTACAAACCTACCACTTACTGGCTGTTCCTGGAACCAGGCCCACTCAAAGTTTCCTCTCTACCTGGAACTTTTAAATTTTGGGGTATTTTCTGCAGTGCAGCTGCTGAGTCAGACCCTTTCACAAGCTACCATGCTTTGTGCACCCCTGCACTCTGTATGTGTTTTAGAGCCACAGGCTTCCTGTGTTGTGTACTATATTTAGAACCACAGGTCCTCTTCATAACTTTCTGTACTCCAGATACTTTCTTGGAGGCTGTTTTTTTTTTATCCTGTGCAAAACTTTAGAAAAAATCCCATGTATGACACCATATGTCACTCTACACTTCTCTTCCAGACCCATCAGAGAAGCATACAAAGGTATGCTACACACCCCCCCCCAGCCAAATTCACACACCTCTCATCCACTAAAGATCCAGCCTTCTCGACAGCAGCGCCAACCATCTGGAATAACATGCCCCCAGACCTTAGACAAGAACCTTGCACGCAGACATTCAGAAAGAAACTCAAGACTTGGCTATTTCTACAAG